>NW_022145611.1:0-58920 GCF_000002235.5 Strongylocentrotus purpuratus
TGGAGATTACCAGTGTGAACATTGGTCTAGTGGAGGCAAACGCCTGGCATCTGGAAGGTATCGGGTTCGACACCCAGCTTTTTAGTGCTTTTTTTTTTTTTTTTTTTTTTTTTTATAAATCTTTGAAAATAAAAACTGATGTTAAACCCATTTTTATCTCACTCAAGAGTGATAAATAATTATTGTTGGTAATGTTGTGTGGGAAAGGGTTCCAAATCTCAATATGTCAATGGATTCCTCAAAGAAATTAAAAAGGGCCTATGTGAGGGGGGAGCAGCTGAGTGTAGAAAACTGTGGGAGCCCCTTTGGGTCTTTTTTTTTCTTTTTTTGACGCGGTCGTCACTAGCTGGCGGTCGTCAGCGTAGCCAGTGGCCGGTAGCGTGCCCCAAAGCCATGTCCAATTTTTAAACTACATTACTTTCTTCCTTTTATTCACTCTGTACAGTCCCATGCTATCCTTTTCGAGTCTGTAAACACTTTACAACATGAATTCAATGATGGCAAGGTTTTACTTCTCATATGAAGCGCCCAAACTTCGCGAGGTGATTCAAGCCCAATATGGCTAACAACTGGCCTGCATACCCGAGCAGAATCATTTTGTGCTCGACAAGACACACATCCTTGGGTAAAGAGGTCCGATATTATTATTTTTTTAGTTATTTTTTTTCATTGACAGTATACTATTAAATATCAGGAATATTGGATGCTCTGTTTCAAACACAGTCCAGATTGCCGCGCAATGAATTATCTCATGCTTCTTGTCCAAAAACCATATCTAACTGGTTTTTAAAACGGTATCATTTTAATTTCCATTTCCTCCTCAACAAAGGAGAAAATAACATTGATACTCTTTCTTTAACAAGCGGCTCTCTGAATTAGTTAGAATACCTCTTTTGCTACATCTACAACAAGAAGTATTAATATGAAAAAAATACATGGAGATACCAGTGTGACACATTGGTCTAGTGGACAGGCAAACGCCTGGCATCTGGAAGGTATCGGTTCGACACCCAGCTAGTGCTTTTTTTTTTTTTTTTTTTTTTTTTTTTTATAATCTTTGAAAATAAAACTGATGTTAAACCCATTTTT
This sequence comes from Strongylocentrotus purpuratus, assembly GCF_000002235.5. Taxonomy (NCBI): domain Eukaryota; kingdom Metazoa; phylum Echinodermata; class Echinoidea; order Camarodonta; family Strongylocentrotidae; genus Strongylocentrotus; species Strongylocentrotus purpuratus. The sequence goes on from NW_022145611.1 coordinate 1,090, forward strand.
ATCTCACTCAAAGAGTGATAAAATAATTATTGTTGGTAATGTTGATGTATGGGAGGGTTCCCAATCTCAATATGTCAATGGATTCCTCAAACAAAATTGAAAAAGGGCCTATGGTGAGGGGGGCAGCTGATGTAGGAAAAACTGTAAGGGAGCCCCTTTGGGGTCTTTTTTTTTTTTTTTGACACGGTCGTCACCTAGCTGGCGGTCGTCAGCGTAGCCAGTGGCCGGTAGCGTTAGCCCCAAAGCCATGTCCAATTTTTAAACTACATTACTTTTTCCTTTTATTCACTCTGTACAGTCCCATGCCTTCCTTTCGAGTCTGTAAACAACTTTACAACATGAATTCAATGATGGGCAAGGTTTTACTTCTCATATGAAAGCGCCCAAACTTCGCGAGGTGATTCAAGCCCAATATGGGCTAACAACTGGCCTGCATACCCGAGCAGAATCATTTTGTGCTCGACAAAGACACACATCCTTGGGTAAAGAGGTCCATATTATTAATTTTTTTAGTTATATTTTTTCATTGACAGTATACTATTAACTATCAGAATATTGGATGCTCTGTTTCAAATACAGTCCAGATTGCCGCGCAATGAATTATCTCATGCTTCTTGTCCAAAACCATATCTAACTGGTTTTTAAAACGGTATCATTTTAATTTCCATTTCCTCCTCAACAAAGGAGAAATAACATTTGATACTCTTTCTTTAACAAGCGGCTCTCTGAATTAGTTAGAATACCTCTTTTGCTACATCTACAACAAGAAGTATTAATATGAAAAAAATACATGGAGATTACCAGTGTGACACATTGGTCTAGTGGACAGGCAAACGCCTGGCATCTGGAAGGTATCGGGTTCGACTCCCAGCTTTTTGGCTTTTTTTTTTTTTTTTTTTTTATTTTTTTTTATAAATCTTTGAAAATAAAACTGATGTTAAACCCATTTTTATCTCACTCAAAGAGTGATAAAATAATTATTGTTGGTAATGTTGATGTATGGGAAGGGTTCCAAATCTCAATATGTCAATGGATTCCTCAAACAAATTGAAAAAGGGCCTATGGTGAGGGGGAGCAGCTGAGTGTAGGAAAGACTGTAAGGGAGCCCCTTTGGGGGTCTTTTTTTTTTTCTTTTTTGGGACGTCGTCCCCTAGCTGGCGTCGTCAGCGTAGCCAGTGGCCGGTAGCGTTAGCCCCAAAGCCATGTCCAATTTTTAAACTACATTACTTTCTTCCTTTTATTCACTCTGTACACTCCCATGCTATCCTTTTCGAGTCTGTAAACAACTTTACAACATGAATTCAATGATGGGCAAGGTTTTACTTCTCATATGAAGCGCCCAACTTCGCGAGGTGATTCAGCCCAATATGGGCTAACAACTGGCCTGCATACCCGAGCAGAATCATTTTGTGCTCGACAAAGACACACATCCTTGGTAAAGAGGTCCGATATTATTAATTTTTTTAGTTATATTTTTTCATTGACAGTATACTATTAACTATCAGGAATATTGGATGCTCTGTTTCAAACACAGTCCAGATTGCCGCGCAATGAATTATCTCATGCTTCTTGTCCAAAAACCATATCTAACTGGTTTTTAAAACGGTATCATTTTAATTTCCATTTCCTCCTCAACAAAGGAGAAAATAACATTTGATACTCTTTCTTTAACAAGCGGCTCTCTGAATTAGTTAGAATACCTCTTTTGCTACATCTACAACAAGAAGTATTAATATGAAAAAAAATACATGGAGATTACCAGTGTGACACATTGGTCTAGTGGACAGGCAAACGCCTGGCATCTGGAAGGTATCGGGTTCGACACCCAGCTTTTTTGTGCTTTTTTTTTTTTTTTTTTTTTTTTTATAAATCTTTGAAAAATAAAAACTGATGTTAAACCCATTTTATCTCACTCAAAGAGTGATAAAATAATTATTGTTGGTAATGTTGATGTATGGGAAAGGGTTCCAAATCTCAATATGTCAATGGATTCCTCAAACAAATTGAAAAAAGGGCCTATGGTGAGGGGGGAGCAGCTGAGTGTAGGAAAAACTGTAAGGGAGCCCCTTTGGGGGTCTTTTTTTTTTTTTTTTGACACGGTCGTCACCTAGCTGGCGGTCGTCAGCGTAGCCAGTGGCCGGTAGCGTTAGCCCCAAAGCCATGTCCAATTTTTAAACTACATTACTTTCTTCCTTTTATTCACTCTGTACAGTCCCATGCTATCCTTTTCGAGTCTGTAAACAACTTTACAACATGAATTCAATGATGGGCAAGGTTTTACTTCTCATATGAAAGCGCCCAACTTCGCGAGGTGATTCAAGCCCAATATGGGCTAACAACTGGCCTGCATACCCGAGCAGAATCATTTTGTGCTCGACAAAGACACACAGCCTTGGGTAAAGAGGTCCGATATTATTAATTTTTTTAGTTATATTTTTTCATTGACAGTATACTATTAAATATCAGGAATATTGGATGCTCTGTTTCAAACACAGTCCAGATTGCCGCGCAATGAATTATCTCATGCTTCTTGTCCAAAACCATATCTAACTGTTTTTTAAAACGGTATCATTTTAATTTCCATTTCCTCCTCAACAAAGGAGAAAATAACATTTGATACTCTTTCTTTAACAAGCGGCTCTCTGAATTAGTTAGAATACCTCTTTTGCTACATCTACAACAAGAAGTATTAATATGAAAAAAAATACATGGAGATTACCAGTGTGACACATTGGTCTAGTGGATAGGCAAACGCCTGGCATCTGGAAGGTATCGGGTTCGACACCCAGCTTTTTTAGTGCTTTTTTTTTTTTTTTTTTTTTTTTTTTTTATAATCTTTGAAAAATAAAAACTGATGTTAAACCCATTTTTATCTCACTCAAAGAGTGATAAAATAATTATTGTTGGCAGTAATGTTGATGTATGGGAAAGGGTTCCAAATCTCAATATGTCAATGGATTCCTCAAACAAAATTGAAAAAGGGCCTATGGTGAGGGGGGAGCAGCTGAGTGTAGGAAAACTGTAAGGGAGCCCCTTTGGGGGTCTTTTTTTTCTTTTTTTGACGCGGTCGTCACTAGCTGGCGGTCGTCAGCGTAGCCAGTGGCCGGTAGCGTTAGCCCCAAAGCCATGTCCAATTTTTAAACTACATTACTTTCTTCCTTTTATTCACTCTGTACAGTCCCATGCTATCCTTTTCGAGTCTGTAAACAACTTTACAACATGAATTCAATGATGGGCAAGGTTTTACTTCTCATATGAAAGCGCCCAAACTTCGCGAGGTGATTCAAGCCCAATATGGGCTAACAACTGGCCTGCATACCCGAGCAGAATCATTTTGTGCTCGACAAAGACACACAGCCTTGGGTAAAGAGGTCCATATTATAATTTTTTTTAGTTATATTTTTTCATTGACAGTATACTATTAACTATCAGGAATATTGGATGCTCTGTTTCAAATACAGTCCAGATTGCCGCGCAATGAATTATCTCATGCTTCTTGTCCAAAAACCATATCTAACTGGTTTTTAAAACGGTATCATTTTAATTTCCATTTCCTCCTCAACAAAGGAGAAAATAACATTTGATACTCTTTCTTTAACAAGCGGCTCTCTGAATTAGTTAGAATACCTCTTTTGCTACATCTACAACAAGAAGTATTAATATGAAAAAAAATACATGGAGATTACCAGTGTGACACATTGGTCTAGTGGACAGGCAAACGCCTGGCATCTGGAAGGTATCGGGTTCGACACCCAGCTAGTGCTTTTTTTTTTTTTTTATTTTTTTTTTTTATAAATCTTTGAAAAATAAAAACTGATGTTAAACCCATTTTTATCTCACTCAAAGAGTGATAAAATAATTATTGTTGGCAGTAATGTTGATGTATGGGAAGGGTTCCAAATCTCAATATGTCAATGGATTCCTCAAACAAATTGAAAAAAGGCCTATGGTGAGGGGGAGCAGCTGAGTGTAGGAAAAACTGTAAGGAGCCCCTTTGGGGGTCTTTTTTTTTTTTTTTTTGACACGGTCGTCACCTAGCTGGCGGTCGTCAGCGTAGCCAGTGGCCGGTAGCGTTAGCCCCAAAGCCATGTCCAATTTTTAAACTACATTACTTTCTTCCTTTTATTCACTCTGTACAGTCCCATGCTATCCTTTTCGAGTCTGTAAACAACTTTACAACATGAATTCAATGATGGGCAAGGTTTTACTTCTCATATGAAAGCGCCCTAACTTCGCGAGGTGATTCAAGCCCAATATGGGCTAACAACTGGCCTGCATACCCGAGCAGAATCATTTTGTGCTCGACAAAGACACACATCCTTGGGTAAAGAGGTCCGATATTATTAATTTTTTTAGTTATATTTTTTCATTGACAGTATACTATTAACTATCAGGAATATTGGATGCTCTGTTTCAATACAGTCCAGATTGCCGCGCAATGAATTATCTCATGCTTCTTGTCCAAAAACCATATCTAACTGGTTTTTAAAACGGTATCATTTAATTTCCATTTCCTCCTCAACAAAGGAGAAAATAACATTTGATACTCTTTCTTTAACAAGCGGCTCTCTGAATTAGTTAGAATACCTCTTTTGCTACATCTACAACAAGAAGTATTAATATGAAAAAAAATACATGGAGATTACCAGTGTGACACATTGGTCTAGTGGATAGGCAAACGCCTGGCATCTGGAAGGTATCGGGTTCGACTCCCAGCTTTTTTAGTGCTTTTTTTTTTTTTTTTTTTTTTTTTTTTATAAATCTTTGAAAAATAAAAACTGATGTTAAACCCATTTTTATCTCACTCAAAGAGTGATAAAATAATTATTGTTGGCAGTAATGTTGATGTATGGGAAAGGGTTCCAAATCTCAATATGTCAATGGATTCCTCAAAGAAATTGAAAAAAGGGCCTATGGTGAGGGGGGAGCAGCTGAGTGTAGGAAAACTGTAAGGGAGCCCCTTTGGGGGTCTTTTTTTTTTGTTTTTTTGGACGCGGTCGTCAGCGTAGCCAGTGGCCGGTAGCGTTAGCCCCAAAGCCATGTCCAATTTTTAAACTACATTACTTTCTTCCTTTTATTCACTCTGTACAGTCCCATGCTATCCTTTTCGAGTCTGTAAACAACTTTACAACATGAATTCAATGATGGGCAAGGTTTTACTTCTCATATGAAAGCGCCCAAACTTCGCGAGTTGATTCAAGCCCAATATGGGCTAACAACTGGCCTGCATACCCGAGCAGAATCATTTTGTGCTCGACAAAGACACACATCCTTGGGTAAAGAGGTCCGATATTATTAATTTTTTTAGTTATATTTTTTCATTGACAGTATACTATTAATATCAGGAATATTGGATGCTCTGTTTCAAACACAGTCCAGATTGCCGCGCAATGAATTATCTCATGCTTCTTGTCCAAAAACCATATCTAACTGGTTTTTAAAACGGTATCATTTTAATTTCCATTTCCTCCTCAACAAAGGAGAAAATAACATTTGATACTCTTTCTTTAACAAGCGGCTCTCTGAATTAGTTAGAATACCTCTTTTGCTACATCTACAACAAGAAGTATTAATATGAAAAAAATACATGGAGATTACCAGTGTGACACATTGGTCTAGTGGACAGGCAAACGCCTGGCATCTGGAAGGTATCGGGTTCGACACCCAGCTAGTGCTTTTTTTTTTTTTTTTCTTTTTTTTTATTATAAATCTTTGAAAAATAAAAACTGATGTTAAACCCATTTTTATCTCACTCAAAGAGTGATAAAATAATTATTGTTGGTAATGTTGATGTATGGGAAAGGGTTCCAAATCTCAATATGTCAATGGATTCCTCAAAGAAATTGAAAAAAGGGCCTATGGTGAGGGGGAGCAGCTGAGTGTAGGAAAACTGTAAGGGAGCCCCTTTGGGGGTCTTTTTTTTTTGTTTTTGGACGCGGTCGTCAGCTAGCTGGCGGTCGTCAGCGTAGCCAGTGGCCGGTAGCGTTAGCCCCAAAGCCATGTCCAATTTTTAAACTACATTACTTTCTTCCTTTTATTCACTCTGTACAGTCCCATGCTATCCTTTTCGAGTCTGTAAACAACTTTACAACATGAATTCAATGATGGGCAAGGTTTTACTTCTCATATGAAAGCGCCCAAACTTCGCGAGGTGATTCAAGCCCAATATGGGCTAACAACTGGCCTGCATACCCGAGCAGAATCATTTTGTGCTCGACAAAGACACACATCCTTGGGTAAAGAGGTCCGATATTATTAATTTTTTTAGTTATATTTTTTCATTGACAGTATACTATTAATATCAGGAATATTGGATGCTCTGTTTCAAACACAGTCCAGATTGCCGCGCAATGAATTATCTCATGCTTCTTGTCCAAAAACCATATCTAACTGGTTTTTAAAACGGTATCATTTTAATTTCCATTTCCTCCTCAACAAAGGAGAAAATAACATTTGATACTCTTTCTTTAACAAGCGGCTCTCTGAATTAGTTAGAATACCTCTTTTGCTACATCTACAACAAGAAGTATTAATATGAAAAAAATACATGGAGATTACCAGTGTGACACATTGGTCTAGTGGACAGGCAAACGCCTGGCATCTGGAAGGTATCGGGTTCGACACCCAGCTAGTGCTTTTTTTTTTTTTTTCTTTTTTTTTTATAAAATCTTTGAAAAATAAAAACTGATGTTAAACCCATTTTTATCTCACTCAAAGAGTGATAAAATAATTATTGTTGGTAATGTTGATGTATGGGAAAGGGTTCCAAATCTCAATATGTCAATGGATTCCTCAAAGAAATTGAAAAAGGGCCTATGGTGAGGGGGGAGCAGCTGAGTGTAGGAAAACTGTAAGGGAGCCCCTTTGGGGGTCTTTTTTTTTGTTTTTTTGACGCGGTCGTCAGCTAGCTGGCGGTCGTCAGCGTAGCCAGTGGCCGGTAGCGTTAGCCCCAAAGCCATGTCCAATTTTTAAACTACATTACTTTCTTCCTTTTATTCACTCTGTACAGTCCCATGCTATCCTTTTCGAGTCTGTAAACAACTTTACAACATGAATTCAATGATGGGCAAGGTTTTACTTCTCATATGAAAGCGCCCAACTTCGCGAGGTGATTCAAGCCCAATATGGGCTAACAACTGGCCTGCATACCCGAGCAGAATCATTTTGTGCTCGACAAAGACACACATCCTTGGGTAAAGAGGTCCGATATTATTAATTTTTTTAGTTATATTTTTTCATTGACAGTATACTATTAAATATCAGGAATATTGGATGCTCTGTTTCAAACACAGTCCAGATTGCCGCGCAATGAATTATCTCATGCTTCTTGTCCAAAAACCATATCTAACTGGTTTTTAAAACGGTATCATTTTAATTTCCATTTCCTCCTCAACAAAGGAGAAAATAACATTTGATACTCTTTCTTTAACAAGCGGCTCTCTGAATTAGTTAGAATACCTCTTTTGCTACATCTACAACAAGAAGTATTAATATGAAAAAAATACATGGAGATTACCAGTGTGACACATTGGTCTAGTGGACAGGCTGGCATCTGGAAGGTATCGGGTTCGACACCCAGCTAGTGCTTTTTTTTTTTTTCTTTTTTTTTTTATTATAAATCTTTTTATTATATTTTTTTTTTTTTATTTTTTTTTATTAAATCTTTGAAAAATAAAACTGATGTTAAACCCATTTTTATCTCACTCAAAGAGTGATAAATAATTATTGTTGGTAATGTTGATGTATGGGAAAGGGTTCCAAATCTCAATATGTCAATGGATTCCTCAAAAGAATTGAAAAAGGGCCTATGGTGAGGGGGGAGCAGCTGAGTGTAGGAAAAACTGTAAGGGAGCCCCTTTGGGGTCTTTTTTTTTTGTTTTTTTTGACGCGGTCGTCAGCTAGCTGGCGGTCGTCAGCGTAGCCAGTGGCCGGTAGCGTTAGCCCCAAAGCCATGTCCAATTTTTAAACTACATTACTTTCTTCCTTTTATTCACTCTGTACAGTCCCATGCTATCCTTTTCGAGTCTGTAAACAACTTTACAACATGAATTCAATGATGGGCAAGGTTTTACTTCTCATATGAAAGCGCCCAAACTTCGCGAGGTGATTCAAGCCCAATATGGGCTAACAACTGGCCTGCATACCCGAGCAGAATCATTTTGTGCTCGACAAAGACACACATCCTTGGGTAAAGAGGTCCATATTATTAATTTTTTTAGTTATATTTTTTCATTGACAGTATACTATTAAATATCAGGAATATTGGATGCTCTGTTTCAAACACAGTCCAGATTGCCGCGCAATGAATTATCTCATGCTTCTTGTCCAAAAACCATATCTAACTGGTTTTTAAAACGGTATCATTTTAATTTCCATTTCCTCCTCAACAAAGGAGAAAATAACATTTGATACTCTTTCTTTAACAAGCGGCTCTCTGAATTAGTTAGAATACCTCTTTTGCTACATCTACAACAAGAAGTATTAATATGAAAAAAATACATGGAGATTACCAGTGTGACACATTGGTCTAGTGGACAGGCAAACGCCTGGCATCTGGAAGGTATCGGGTTCGACACCCAGCTAGTGCTTTTTTTTTTTTTTTTTTTTTTTTTTATAAATCTTTGAAAAATAAAACTGATGTTAAACCCATTTTTATCTCACTCAAAGAGTGATAAAATAATTATTGTTGGTAATGTTGATGTATGGGAAAGGGTTCCAAATCTCAATATGTCAATGGATTCCTCAAAGAAATTGAAAAAAGGGCCTATGGTGAGGGGGGAGCAGCTGAGTGTAGGAAAAACTGTAAGGGAGCCCCTTTGGGGGTCTTTTTTTTGTTTTTTTGGACGCGGTCGTCAGCGTAGCCAGTGGCCGGTAGCGTTAGCCCCAAAGCCATGTCCAATTTTTAAACTACATTACTTTCTTCCTTTTATTCACTCTGTACAGTCCCATGCTATCCTTTTCGAGTCTGTAAACAACTTTACAACATGAATTCAATGATGGGCAAGGTTTTACTTCTCATATGAAAGCGCCCAAACTTCGCGAGGTGATTCAAGCCCAATATGGGCTAACAACTGGCCTGCATACCCGAGCAGAATCATTTTGTGCTCGACAAAGACACACATCCTTGGGTAAAGAGGTCCGATATTATTAATTTTTTAGTTATATTTTTTCATTGACAGTATACTATTAAATATCAGGAATATTGGATGCTCTGTTTCAAACACAGTCCAGATTGCCGCGCAATGAATTATCTCATGCTTCTTGTCCAAAAACCATATCTAACTGGTTTTTAAAACGGTATCATTTTAATTTCCATTTCCTCCTCAACAAAGGAGAAAATAACATTTGATACTCTTTCTTTAACAAGCGGCTCTCTGAATTAGTTAGAATACCTCTTTTGCTACATCTACAACAAGAAGTATTAATATGAAAAAAAATACATGGAGATTACCAGTGTGACACATTGGTCTAGTGGACAGGCAAACGCCTGGCATCTGGAAGGTATCGGGTTCGACACCCAGCTAGTGCTTTTTTTTTTTTTTTTTTCTTTTTTTTTTATTATAAATCTTTGAAAAATAAAAACTGATGTTAAACCCATTTTTATCTCACTCAAAGAGTGATAAAATAATTATTGTTGGTAATGTTGATGTATGGGAAAGGGTTCCAAATCTCAATATGTCAATGGATTCCTCAAAAGAAATTGAAAAAAGGGCCTATGGTGAGGGGGAGCAGCTGAGTGTAGGAAAAACTGTAAGGGAGCCCCTTTGGGGGTCTTTTTTTTGTTTTTTGACGCGGTCGTCAGCTAGCTGGCGGTCGTCAGCGTAGCCAGTGGCCGGTAGCGTTAGCCCCAAAGCCATGTCCAATTTTTAAACTACATTACTTTCTTCCTTTTATTCACTCTGTACAGTCCCATGCTATCCTTTTCGAGTCTGTAAACAACTTTACAACATGAATTCAATGATGGGCAAGGTTTTACTTCTCATATGAAAGCGCCCAAACTTCGCGAGGTGATTCAAGCCCAATATGGGCTAACAACTGGCCTGCATACCCGAGCAGAATCATTTTGTGCTCGACAAAGACACACATCCTTGGGTAAAGAGGTCCGATATTATTAATTTTTTTAGTTATATTTTTTCATTGACAGTATACTATTAAATATCAGGAATATTGGATGCTCTGTTTCAAACACAGTCCAGATTGCCGCGCAATGAATTATCTCATGCTTCTTGTCCAAAAACCATATCTAACTGGTTTTTAAAACGGTATCATTTTAATTTCCATTTCCTCCTCAACAAAGGAGAAAATAACATTTGATACTCTTTCTTTAACAAGCGGCTCTCTGAATTAGTTAGAATACCTCTTTTGCTACATCTACAACAAGAAGTATTAATATGAAAAAAAATACATGGAGATTACCAGTGTGACACATTGGTCTAGTGGACAGGCAAACGCCTGGCATCTGGAAGGTATCGGGTTCGACACCCAGCTAGTGCTTTTTTTTTTTTTTTTTTTTTTTTTTATTATAAATCTTTGAAAAATAAAAACTGATGTTAAACCCATTTTTATCTCACTCAAAGAGTGATAAAATAATTATTGTTGGTAATGTTGATGTATGGGAAAGGGTTCCAAATCTCAATATGTCAATGGATTCCTCAAATGAAATTGAAAAAAGGGCCTATGGTGAGGGGGGAGCAGCTGAGTGTAGGAAAAACTGTAAGGGAGCCCCTTTGGGGGTCTTTTTTTTGTTTTTTGGACGCGGTCGTCAGCTAGCTGGCGGTCGTCAGCGTAGCCAGTGGCCGGTAGCGTTAGCCCCAAAGCCATGTCCAATTTTTAAACTACATTACTTTCTTCCTTTTATTCACTCTGTACAGTCCCATGCTATCCTTTTCGAGTCTGTAAACAACTTTACAACATGAATTCAATGATGGGCAAGGTTTTACTTCTCATATGAAAGCGCCCAAACTTCGCGAGGTGATTCAAGCCCAATATGGGCTAACAACTGGCCTGCATACCCGAGCAGAATCATTTTGTGCTCGACAAAGACACACATCCTTGGGTAAAGAGGTCCGATATTATTAATTTTTTTAGTTATATTTTTTCATTGACAGTATACTATTAAATATCAGGAATATTGGATGCTCTGTTTCAAACACAGTCCAGATTGCCGCGCAATGAATTATCTCATGCTTCTTGTCCAAAAACCATATCTAACTGGTTTTTAAAACGGTATCATTTTAATTTCCATTTCCTCCTCAACAAAGGAGAAAATAACATTTGATACTCTTTCTTTAACAAGCGGCTCTCTGAATTAGTTAGAATACCTCTTTTGCTACATCTACAACAAGAAGTATTAATATGAAAAAAAATACATGGAGATTACCAGTGTGACACATTGGTCTAGTGGACAGGCAAACGCCTGGCATCTGGAAGGTATCGGGTTCGACACCCAGCTAGTGCTTTTTTTTTTTTTTTTTTTTTTTTTTTATTATAAATCTTTGAAAAATAAAAACTGATGTTAAACCCATTTTTATCTCACTCAAAGAGTGATAAAATAATTATTGTTGGTAATGTTGATGTATGGGAAAGGGTTCCAAATCTCAATATGTCAATGGATTCCTCAAAAGAAATTGAAAAAAGGGCCTATGGTGAGGGGGGAGCAGCTGAGTGTAGGAAAAACTGTAAGGGAGCCCCTTTGGGGGTCTTTTTTTTTGTTTTTTTGACGCGGTCGTCAGCTAGCTGGCGGTCGTCAGCGTAGCCAGTGGCCGGTAGCGTTAGCCCCAAAGCCATGTCCAATTTTTAAACTACATTACTTTCTTCCTTTTATTCACTCTGTACAGTCCCATGCTATCCTTTTCGAGTCTGTAAACAACTTTACAACATGAATTCAATGATGGGCAAGGTTTTACTTCTCATATGAAAGCGCCCAAACTTCGCGAGGTGATTCAAGCCCAATATGGGCTAACAACTGGCCTGCATACCCGAGCAGAATCATTTTGTGCTCGACAAAGACACACATCCTTGGGTAAAGAGGTCCGATATTATTAATTTTTTTAGTTATATTTTTTCATTGACAGTATACTATTAAATATCAGGAATATTGGATGCTCTGTTTCAAACACAGTCCAGATTGCCGCGCAATGAATTATCTCATGCTTCTTGTCCAAAAACCATATCTAACTGGTTTTTAAAACGGTATCATTTTAATTTCCATTTCCTCCTCAACAAAGGAGAAAATAACATTTGATACTCTTTCTTTAACAAGCGGCTCTCTGAATTAGTTAGAATACCTCTTTTGCTACATCTACAACAAGAAGTATTAATATGAAAAAAAATACATGGAGATTACCAGTGTGACACATTGGTCTAGTGGACAGGCAAACGCCTGGCATCTGGAAGGTATCGGGTTCGACACCCAGCTAGTGCTTTTTTTTTTTTTTTCTTTTTTTTTATTATAAATCTTTGAAAAATAAAAACTGATGTTAAACCCATTTTTATCTCACTCAAAGAGTGATAAAATAATTATTGTTGGTAATGTTGATGTATGGGAAAGGGTTCCAAATCTCAATATGTCAATGGATTCCTCAAAAGAAATTGAAAAAAGGGCCTATGGTGAGGGGGGAGCAGCTGAGTGTAGGAAAAACTGTAAGGGAGCCCCTTTGGGGGTCTTTTTTTTGTTTTTTGGACGCGGTCGTCAGCTAGCTGGCGGTCGTCAGCGTAGCCAGTGGCCGGTAGCGTTAGCCCCAAAGCCATGTCCAATTTTTAAACTACATTACTTTCTTCCTTTTATTCACTCTGTACAGTCCCATGCTATCCTTTTCGAGTCTGTAAACAACTTTACAACATGAATTCAATGATGGGCAAGGTTTTACTTCTCATATGAAAGCGCCCAAACTTCGCGAGGTGATTCAAGCCCAATATGGGCTAACAACTGGCCTGCATACCCGAGCAGAATCATTTTGTGCTCGACAAAGACACACATCCTTGGGTAAAGAGGTCCGATATTATTAATTTTTTTAGTTATATTTTTTCATTGACAGTATACTATTAAATATCAGGAATATTGGATGCTCTGTTTCAAACACAGTCCAGATTGCCGCGCAATGAATTATCTCATGCTTCTTGTCCAAAAACCATATCTAACTGGTTTTTAAAACGGTATCATTTTAATTTCCATTTCCTCCTCAACAAAGGAGAAAATAACATTTGATACTCTTTCTTTAACAAGCGGCTCTCTGAATTAGTTAGAATACCTCTTTTGCTACATCTACAACAAGAAGTATTAATATGAAAAAAAATACATGGAGATTACCAGTGTGACACATTGGTCTAGTGGACAGGCAAACGCCTGGCATCTGGAAGGTATCGGGTTCGACACCCAGCTAGTGCTTTTTTTTTTTTTTTTTTTTTTTTTTTATTATATCTTTGAAAAATAAAAACTGATGTTAAACCCATTTTTATCTCACTCAAAGAGTGATAAAATAATTATTGTTGGTAATGTTGATGTATGGGAAAGGGTTCCAAATCTCAATATGTCAATGGATTCCTCAAAAGAAATTGAAAAAAGGGCCTATGGTGAGGGGGGAGCAGCTGAGTGTAGGAAAAACTGTAAGGGAGCCCCTTTGGGGGTCTTTTTTTTTGTTTTTTTGACGCGGTCGTCAGCTAGCTGGCGGTCGTCAGCGTAGCCAGTGGCCGGTAGCGTTAGCCCCAAAGCCATGTCCAATTTTTAAACTACATTACTTTCTTCCTTTTATTCACTCTGTACAGTCCCATGCTATCCTTTTCGAGTCTGTAAACAACTTTACAACATGAATTCAATGATGGGCAAGGTTTTACTTCTCATATGAAAGCGCCCAAACTTCGCGAGGTGATTCAAGCCCAATATGGGCTAACAACTGGCCTGCATACCCGAGCAGAATCATTTTGTGCTCGACAAAGACACACATCCTTGGGTAAAGAGGTCCGATATTATTAATTTTTTTAGTTATATTTTTTCATTGACAGTATACTATTAAATATCAGGAATATTGGATGCTCTGTTTCAAACACAGTCCAGATTGCCGCGCAATGAATTATCTCATGCTTCTTGTCCAAAAACCATATCTAACTGGTTTTTAAAACGGTATCATTTTAATTTCCATTTCCTCCTCAACAAAGGAGAAAATAACATTTGATACTCTTTCTTTAACAAGCGGCTCTCTGAATTAGTTAGAATACCTCTTTTGCTACATCTACAACAAGAAGTATTAATATGAAAAAAATACATGGAGATTACCAGTGTGACACATTGGTCTAGTGGACAGGCAAACGCCTGGCATCTGGAAGGTATCGGGTTCGACACCCAGCTAGTGCTTTTTTTTTTTTTTCTTCTTTTTTTATTATAAATCTTTGAAAAATAAAAACTGATGTTAAACCCATTTTTATCTCACTCAAAGAGTGATAAAATAATTATTGTTGGTAATGTTGATGTATGGGAAAGGGTTCCAAATCTCAATATGTCAATGGATTCCTCAAAAGAAATTGAAAAAAGGGCCTATGGTGAGGGGGGAGCAGCTGAGTGTAGGAAAAACTGTAAGGGAGCCCCTTTGGGGGTCTTTTTTTTTGTTTTTTTGACGCGGTCGTCAGCTAGCTGGCGGTCGTCAGCGTAGCCAGTGGCCGGTAGCGTTAGCCCCAAAGCCATGTCCAATTTTTAAACTACATTACTTTCTTCCTTTTATTCACTCTGTACAGTCCCATGCTATCCTTTTCGAGTCTGTAAACAACTTTACAACATGAATTCAATGATGGGCAAGGTTTTACTTCTCATATGAAAGCGCCCAAACTTCGCGAGGTGATTCAAGCCCAATATGGGCTAACAACTGGCCTGCATACCCGAGCAGAATCATTTTGTGCTCGACAAAGACACACATCCTTGGGTAAAGAGGTCCGATATTATTAATTTTTTTAGTTATATTTTTTCATTGACAGTATACTATTAAATATCAGGAATATTGGATGCTCTGTTTCAAACACAGTCCAGATTGCCGCGCAATGAATTATCTCATGCTTCTTGTCCAAAAACCATATCTAACTGGTTTTTAAAACGGTATCATTTTAATTTCCATTTCCTCCTCAACAAAGGAGAAAATAACATTTGATACTCTTTCTTTAACAAGCGGCTCTCTGAATTAGTTAGAATACCTCTTTTGCTACATCTACAACAAGAAGTATTAATATGAAAAAAAATACATGGAGATTACCAGTGTGACACATTGGTCTAGTGGACAGGCAAACGCCTGGCATCTGGAAGGTATCGGGTTCGACACCCAGCTAGTGCTTTTTTTTTTTTTTTTTTTTTTTTTATTATAAATCTTTGAAAAATAAAAACTGATGTTAAACCCATTTTTATCTCACTCAAAGAGTGATAAAATAATTATTGTTGGTAATGTTGATGTATGGGAAAGGGTTCCAAATCTCAATATGTCAATGGATTCCTCAAAAGAAATTGAAAAAAGGGCCTATGGTGAGGGGGGAGCAGCTGAGTGTAGGAAAAACTGTAAGGGAGCCCCTTTGGGGGTCTTTTTTTTTTTTTTTGACGCGGTCGTCAGCGTAGCCAGTGGCCGGTAGCGTTAGCCCCAAAGCCATGTCCAATTTTTAAACTACATTACTTTCTTCCTTTTATTCACTCTGTACAGTCCCATGCTATCCTTTTCGAGTCTGTAAACAACTTTACAACATGAATTCAATGATGGGCAAGGTTTTACTTCTCATATGAAAGCGCCCAAACTTCGCGAGGTGATTCAAGCCCAATATGGGCTAACAACTGGCCTGCATACCCGAGCAGAATCATTTTGTGCTCGACAAAGACACACATCCTTGGGTAAAGAGGTCCGATATTATTAATTTTTTTAGTTATATTTTTTCATTGACAGTATACTATTAAATATCAGGAATATTGGATGCTCTGTTTCAAACACAGTCCAGATTGCCGCGCAATGAATTATCTCATGCTTCTTGTCCAAAAACCATATCTAACTGGTTTTTAAAACGGTATCATTTTAATTTCCATTTCCTCCTCAACAAAGGAGAAAATAACATTTGATACTCTTTCTTTAACAAGCGGCTCTCTGAATTAGTTAGAATACCTCTTTTGCTACATCTACAACAAGAAGTATTAATATGAAAAAAAATACATGGAGATTACCAGTGTGACACATTGGTCTAGTGGACAGGCAAACGCCTGGCATCTGGAAGGTATCGGGTTCGACACCCAGCTAGTGCTTTTTTTTTTTTTTTTTTTTTTTTTTATAAATCTTTGAAAAATAAAAACTGATGTTAAACCCATTTTTATCTCACTCAAAGAGTGATAAAATAATTATTGTTGGTAATGTTGATGTATGGGAAAGGGTTCCAAATCTCAATATGTCAATGGATTCCTCAAAAGAAATTGAAAAAAGGGCCTATGGTGAGGGGGGAGCAGCTGAGTGTAGGAAAAACTGTAAGGGAGCCCCTTTGGGGGTCTTTTTTTTTGTTTTTTTTGACGCGGTCGTCAGCTAGCTGGCGGTCGTCAGCGTAGCCAGTGGCCGGTAGCGTTAGCCCCAAAGCCATGTCCAATTTTTAAACTACATTACTTTCTTCCTTTTATTCACTCTGTACAGTCCCATGCTATCCTTTTCGAGTCTGTAAACAACTTTACAACATGAATTCAATGATGGGCAAGGTTTTACTTCTCATATGAAAGCGCCCAAACTTCGCGAGGTGATTCAAGCCCAATATGGGCTAACAACTGGCCTGCATACCCGAGCAGAATCATTTTGTGCTCGACAAAGACACACATCCTTGGGTAAAGAGGTCCGATATTATTAATTTTTTTAGTTATATTTTTTCATTGACAGTATACTATTAAATATCAGGAATATTGGATGCTCTGTTTCAAACACAGTCCAGATTGCCGCGCAATGAATTATCTCATGCTTCTTGTCCAAAAACCATATCTAACTGGTTTTTAAAACGGTATCATTTTAATTTCCATTTCCTCCTCAACAAAGGAGAAAATAACATTTGATACTCTTTCTTTAACAAGCGGCTCTCTGAATTAGTTAGAATACCTCTTTTGCTACATCTACAACAAGAAGTATTAATATGAAAAAAAATACATGGAGATTACCAGTGTGACACATTGGTCTAGTGGACAGGCAAACGCCTGGCATCTGGAAGGTATCGGGTTCGACACCCAGCTAGTGCTTTTTTTTTTTTTTCTTTTTTTTTTTATTATAAATCTTTGAAAAATAAAAACTGATGTTAAACCCATTTTTATCTCACTCAAAGAGTGATAAAATAATTATTGTTGGTAATGTTGATGTATGGGAAAGGGTTCCAAATCTCAATATGTCAATGGATTCCTCAAAAGAAATTGAAAAAAGGGCCTATGGTGAGGGGGGAGCAGCTGAGTGTAGGAAAAACTGTAAGGGAGCCCCTTTGGGGGTCTTTTTTTTTTTTTTTGGACGCGGTCGTCAGCTAGCTGGCGGTCGTCAGCGTAGCCAGTGGCCGGTAGCGTTAGCCCCAAAGCCATGTCCAATTTTTAAACTACATTACTTTCTTCCTTTTATTCACTCTGTACAGTCCCATGCTATCCTTTTCGAGTCTGTAAACAACTTTACAACATGAATTCAATGATGGGCAAGGTTTTACTTCTCATATGAAAGCGCCCAAACTTCGCGAGGTGATTCAAGCCCAATATGGGCTAACAACTGGCCTGCATACCCGAGCAGAATCATTTTGTGCTCGACAAAGACACACATCCTTGGGTAAAGAGGTCCGATATTATTAATTTTTTTAGTTATATTTTTTCATTGACAGTATACTATTAAATATCAGGAATATTGGATGCTCTGTTTCAAACACAGTCCAGATTGCCGCGCAATGAATTATCTCATGCTTCTTGTCCAAAAACCATATCTAACTGGTTTTTAAAACGGTATCATTTTAATTTCCATTTCCTCCTCAACAAAGGAGAAAATAACATTTGATACTCTTTCTTTAACAAGCGGCTCTCTGAATTAGTTAGAATACCTCTTTTGCTACATCTACAACAAGAAGTATTAATATGAAAAAAAATACATGGAGATTACCAGTGTGACACATTGGTCTAGTGGACAGGCAAACGCCTGGCATCTGGAAGGTATCGGGTTCGACACCCAGCTAGTGCTTTTTTTTTTTTTTTTTTTTTTTTTTTATAAATCTTTGAAAAATAAAAACTGATGTTAAACCCATTTTTATCTCACTCAAAGAGTGATAAAATAATTATTGTTGGTAATGTTGATGTATGGGAAAGGGTTCCAAATCTCAATATGTCAATGGATTCCTCAAAAAATTGAAAAAAGGGCCTATGGTGAGGGGGGAGCAGCTGAGTGTAGGAAAAACTGTAAGGGAGCCCCTTTGGGGGTCTTTTTTTTTTTTTTTTTGACGCGGTCGTCAGCTAGCTGGCGGTCGTCAGCGTAGCCAGTGGCCGGTAGCGTTAGCCCCAAAGCCATGTCCAATTTTTAAACTACATTACTTTCTTCCTTTTATTCACTCTGTACAGTCCCATGCTATCCTTTTCGAGTCTGTAAACAACTTTACAACATGAATTCAATGATGGGCAAGGTTTTACTTCTCATATGAAAGCGCCCAAACTTCGCGAGGTGATTCAAGCCCAATATGGGCTAACAACTGGCCTGCATACCCGAGCAGAATCATTTTGTGCTCGACAAAGACACACATCCTTGGGTAAAGAGGTCCGATATTATTAATTTTTTTAGTTATATTTTTTCATTGACAGTATACTATTAAATATCAGGAATATTGGATGCTCTGTTTCAAACACAGTCCAGATTGCCGCGCAATGAATTATCTCATGCTTCTTGTCCAAAAACCATATCTAACTGGTTTTTAAAACGGTATCATTTTAATTTCCATTTCCTCCTCAACAAAGGAGAAAATAACATTTGATACTCTTTCTTTAACAAGCGGCTCTCTGAATTAGTTAGAATACCTCTTTTGCTACATCTACAACAAGAAGTATTAATATGAAAAAAAATACATGGAGATTACCAGTGTGACACATTGGTCTAGTGGACAGGCAAACGCCTGGCATCTGGAAGGTATCGGGTTCGACACCCAGCTAGTGCTTTTTTTTTTTTTTTTTTTTTTTTTTTATAAATCTTTGAAAAATAAAAACTGATGTTAAACCCATTTTTATCTCACTCAAAGAGTGATAAAATAATTATTGTTGGTAATGTTGATGTATGGGAAAGGGTTCCAAATCTCAATATGTCAATGGATTCCTCAAAAGAAATTGAAAAAAGGGCCTATGGTGAGGGGGGAGCAGCTGAGTGTAGGAAAAACTGTAAGGGAGCCCCTTTGGGGGTCTTTTTTTTTTTTTTTTGACGCGGTCGTCAGCTAGCTGGCGGTCGTCAGCGTAGCCAGTGGCCGGTAGCGTTAGCCCCAAAGCCATGTCCAATTTTTAAACTACATTACTTTCTTCCTTTTATTCACTCTGTACAGTCCCATGCTATCCTTTTCGAGTCTGTAAACAACTTTACAACATGAATTCAATGATGGGCAAGGTTTTACTTCTCATATGAAAGCGCCCAAACTTCGCGAGGTGATTCAAGCCCAATATGGGCTAACAACTGGCCTGCATACCCGAGCAGAATCATTTTGTGCTCGACAAAGACACACATCCTTGGGTAAAGAGGTCCGATATTATTAATTTTTTTAGTTATATTTTTTCATTGACAGTATACTATTAAATATCAGGAATATTGGATGCTCTGTTTCAAACACAGTCCAGATTGCCGCGCAATGAATTATCTCATGCTTCTTGTCCAAAAACCATATCTAACTGGTTTTTAAAACGGTATCATTTTAATTTCCATTTCCTCCTCAACAAAGGAGAAAATAACATTTGATACTCTTTCTTTAACAAGCGGCTCTCTGAATTAGTTAGAATACCTCTTTTGCTACATCTACAACAAGAAGTATTAATATGAAAAAAAATACATGGAGATTACCAGTGTGACACATTGGTCTAGTGGACAGGCAAACGCCTGGCATCTGGAAGGTATCGGGTTCGACACCCAGCTAGTGCTTTTTTTTTTTTTTTTTTTTTTTTTTTTTATAAATCTTTGAAAAATAAAAACTGATGTTAAACCCATTTTTATCTCACTCAAAGAGTGATAAAATAATTATTGTTGGTAATGTTGATGTATGGGAAAGGGTTCCAAATCTCAATATGTCAATGGATTCCTCAAAAGAAATTGAAAAAAGGGCCTATGGTGAGGGGGGAGCAGCTGAGTGTAGGAAAAACTGTAAGGGAGCCCCTTTGGGGGTCTTTTTTTTTGTTTTTTTGACGCGGTCGTCAGCTAGCTGGCGGTCGTCAGCGTAGCCAGTGGCCGGTAGCGTTAGCCCCAAAGCCATGTCCAATTTTTAAACTACATTACTTTCTTCCTTTTATTCACTCTGTACAGTCCCATGCTATCCTTTTCGAGTCTGTAAACAACTTTACAACATGAATTCAATGATGGGCAAGGTTTTACTTCTCATATGAAAGCGCCCAAACTTCGCGAGGTGATTCAAGCCCAATATGGGCTAACAACTGGCCTGCATACCCGAGCAGAATCATTTTGTGCTCGACAAAGACACACATCCTTGGGTAAAGAGGTCCGATATTATTAATTTTTTTAGTTATATTTTTTCATTGACAGTATACTATTAAATATCAGGAATATTGGATGCTCTGTTTCAAACACAGTCCAGATTGCCGCGCAATGAATTATCTCATGCTTCTTGTCCAAAAACCATATCTAACTGGTTTTTAAAACGGTATCATTTTAATTTCCATTTCCTCCTCAACAAAGGAGAAAATAACATTTGATACTCTTTCTTTAACAAGCGGCTCTCTGAATTAGTTAGAATACCTCTTTTGCTACATCTACAACAAGAAGTATTAATATGAAAAAAAATACATGGAGATTACCAGTGTGACACATTGGTCTAGTGGACAGGCAAACGCCTGGCATCTGGAAGGTATCGGGTTCGACACCCAGCTAGTGCTTTTTTTTTTTTTTCTTCTTTTTTTTATTATAAATCTTTGAAAAATAAAAACTGATGTTAAACCCATTTTTATCTCACTCAAAGAGTGATAAAATAATTATTGTTGGTAATGTTGATGTATGGGAAAGGGTTCCAAATCTCAATATGTCAATGGATTCCTCAAAAGAAATTGAAAAAAGGGCCTATGGTGAGGGGGGAGCAGCTGAGTGTAGGAAAAACTGTAAGGGAGCCCCTTTGGGGGTCTTTTTTTTTTTTTTTTGACGCGGTCGTCAGCTAGCTGGCGGTCGTCAGCGTAGCCAGTGGCCGGTAGCGTTAGCCCCAAAGCCATGTCCAATTTTTAAACTACATTACTTTCTTCCTTTTATTCACTCTGTACAGTCCCATGCTATCCTTTTCGAGTCTGTAAACAACTTTACAACATGAATTCAATGATGGGCAAGGTTTTACTTCTCATATGAAAGCGCCCAAACTTCGCGAGGTGATTCAAGCCCAATATGGGCTAACAACTGGCCTGCATACCCGAGCAGAATCATTTTGTGCTCGACAAAGACACACATCCTTGGGTAAAGAGGTCCGATATTATTAATTTTTTTAGTTATATTTTTTCATTGACAGTATACTATTAAATATCAGGAATATTGGATGCTCTGTTTCAAACACAGTCCAGATTGCCGCGCAATGAATTATCTCATGCTTCTTGTCCAAAAACCATATCTAACTGGTTTTTAAAACGGTATCATTTTAATTTCCATTTCCTCCTCAACAAAGGAGAAAATAACATTTGATACTCTTTCTTTAACAAGCGGCTCTCTGAATTAGTTAGAATACCTCTTTTGCTACATCTACAACAAGAAGTATTAATATGAAAAAAAATACATGGAGATTACCAGTGTGACACATTGGTCTAGTGGACAGGCAAACGCCTGGCATCTGGAAGGTATCGGGTTCGACACCCAGCTAGTGCTTTTTTTTTTTTTTTCTTTTTTTTTTTTATAAATCTTTGAAAAATAAAAACTGATGTTAAACCCATTTTTATCTCACTCAAAGAGTGATAAAATAATTATTGTTGGTAATGTTGATGTATGGGAAAGGGTTCCAAATCTCAATATGTCAATGGATTCCTCAAAAGAAATTGAAAAAAGGGCCTATGGTGAGGGGGGAGCAGCTGAGTGTAGGAAAAACTGTAAGGGAGCCCCTTTGGGGGTCTTTTTTTTTTTTTTTGACGCGGTCGTCAGCTAGCTGGCGGTCGTCAGCGTAGCCAGTGGCCGGTAGCGTTAGCCCCAAAGCCATGTCCAATTTTTAAACTACATTACTTTCTTCCTTTTATTCACTCTGTACAGTCCCATGCTATCCTTTTCGAGTCTGTAAACAACTTTACAACATGAATTCAATGATGGGCAAGGTTTTACTTCTCATATGAAAGCGCCCAAACTTCGCGAGGTGATTCAAGCCCAATATGGGCTAACAACTGGCCTGCATACCCGAGCAGAATCATTTTGTGCTCGACAAAGACACACATCCTTGGGTAAAGAGGTCCGATATTATTAATTTTTTTAGTTATATTTTTTCATTGACAGTATACTATTAAATATCAGGAATATTGGATGCTCTGTTTCAAACACAGTCCAGATTGCCGCGCAATGAATTATCTCATGCTTCTTGTCCAAAAACCATATCTAACTGGTTTTTAAAACGGTATCATTTTAATTTCCATTTCCTCCTCAACAAAGGAGAAAATAACATTTGATACTCTTTCTTTAACAAGCGGCTCTCTGAATTAGTTAGAATACCTCTTTTGCTACATCTACAACAAGAAGTATTAATATGAAAAAAAATACATGGAGATTACCAGTGTGACACATTGGTCTAGTGGACAGGCAAACGCCTGGCATCTGGAAGGTATCGGGTTCGACACCCAGCTAGTGCTTTTTTTTTTTTTTTTTTTTTTTTTTTATTATAAATCTTTGAAAAATAAAAACTGATGTTAAACCCATTTTTATCTCACTCAAAGAGTGATAAAATAATTATTGTTGGTAATGTTGATGTATGGGAAAGGGTTCCAAATCTCAATATGTCAATGGATTCCTCAAAAGAAATTGAAAAAAGGGCCTATGGTGAGGGGGGAGCAGCTGAGTGTAGGAAAAACTGTAAGGGAGCCCCTTTGGGGGTCTTTTTTTTTTTTTTTTTTGACGCGGTCGTCAGCTAGCTGGCGGTCGTCAGCGTAGCCAGTGGCCGGTAGCGTTAGCCCCAAAGCCATGTCCAATTTTTAAACTACATTACTTTCTTCCTTTTATTCACTCTGTACAGTCCCATGCTATCCTTTTCGAGTCTGTAAACAACTTTACAACATGAATTCAATGATGGGCAAGGTTTTACTTCTCATATGAAAGCGCCCAAACTTCGCGAGGTGATTCAAGCCCAATATGGGCTAACAACTGGCCTGCATACCCGAGCAGAATCATTTTGTGCTCGACAAAGACACACATCCTTGGGTAAAGAGGTCCGATATTATTAATTTTTTTAGTTATATTTTTTCATTGACAGTATACTATTAAATATCAGGAATATTGGATGCTCTGTTTCAAACACAGTCCAGATTGCCGCGCAATGAATTATCTCATGCTTCTTGTCCAAAAACCATATCTAACTGGTTTTTAAAACGGTATCATTTTAATTTCCATTTCCTCCTCAACAAAGGAGAAAATAACATTTGATACTCTTTCTTTAACAAGCGGCTCTCTGAATTAGTTAGAATACCTCTTTTGCTACATCTACAACAAGAAGTATTAATATGAAAAAAAATACATGGAGATTACCAGTGTGACACATTGGTCTAGTGGACAGGCAAACGCCTGGCATCTGGAAGGTATCGGGTTCGACACCCAGCTAGTGCTTTTTTTTTTTTTTTCTTTTTTTTTTTATAAATCTTTGAAAAATAAAAACTGATGTTAAACCCATTTTTATCTCACTCAAAGAGTGATAAAATAATTATTGTTGGTAATGTTGATGTATGGGAAAGGGTTCCAAATCTCAATATGTCAATGGATTCCTCAAAAGAAATTGAAAAAAGGGCCTATGGTGAGGGGGGAGCAGCTGAGTGTAGGAAAAACTGTAAGGGAGCCCCTTTGGGGGTCTTTTTTTTTGTTTTTTGACGCGGTCGTCAGCTAGCTGGCGGTCGTCAGCGTAGCCAGTGGCCGGTAGCGTTAGCCCCAAAGCCATGTCCAATTTTTAAACTACATTACTTTCTTCCTTTTATTCACTCTGTACAGTCCCATGCTATCCTTTTCGAGTCTGTAAACAACTTTACAACATGAATTCAATGATGGGCAAGGTTTTACTTCTCATATGAAAGCGCCCAAACTTCGCGAGGTGATTCAAGCCCAATATGGGCTAACAACTGGCCTGCATACCCGAGCAGAATCATTTTGTGCTCGACAAAGACACACATCCTTGGGTAAAGAGGTCCGATATTATTAATTTTTTTAGTTATATTTTTTCATTGACAGTATACTATTAAATATCAGGAATATTGGATGCTCTGTTTCAAACACAGTCCAGATTGCCGCGCAATGAATTATCTCATGCTTCTTGTCCAAAAACCATATCTAACTGGTTTTTAAAACGGTATCATTTTAATTTCCATTTCCTCCTCAACAAAGGAGAAAATAACATTTGATACTCTTTCTTTAACAAGCGGCTCTCTGAATTAGTTAGAATACCTCTTTTGCTACATCTACAACAAGAAGTATTAATATGAAAAAAAATACATGGAGATTACCAGTGTGACACATTGGTCTAGTGGACAGGCAAACGCCTGGCATCTGGAAGGTATCGGGTTCGACACCCAGCTAGTGCTTTTTTTTTTTTTTTTCTTTTTTTTATTATAAATCTTTGAAAAATAAAAACTGATGTTAAACCCATTTTTATCTCACTCAAAGAGTGATAAAATAATTATTGTTGGTAATGTTGATGTATGGGAAAGGGTTCCAAATCTCAATATGTCAATGGATTCCTCAAATGAAATTGAAAAAAGGGCCTATGGTGAGGGGGGAGCAGCTGAGTGTAGGAAAAACTGTAAGGGAGCCCCTTTGGGGGTCTTTTTTTTTGTTTTTTTTGACGCGGTCGTCAGCTAGCTGGCGGTCGTCAGCGTAGCCAGTGGCCGGTAGCGTTAGCCCCAAAGCCATGTCCAATTTTTAAACTACATTACTTTCTTCCTTTTATTCACTCTGTACAGTCCCATGCTATCCTTTTCGAGTCTGTAAACAACTTTACAACATGAATTCAATGATGGGCAAGGTTTTACTTCTCATATGAAAGCGCCCAAACTTCGCGAGGTGATTCAAGCCCAATATGGGCTAACAACTGGCCTGCATACCCGAGCAGAATCATTTTGTGCTCGACAAAGACACACATCCTTGGGTAAAGAGGTCCGATATTATTAATTTTTTTAGTTATATTTTTTCATTGACAGTATACTATTAAATATCAGGAATATTGGATGCTCTGTTTCAAACACAGTCCAGATTGCCGCGCAATGAATTATCTCATGCTTCTTGTCCAAAAACCATATCTAACTGGTTTTTAAAACGGTATCATTTTAATTTCCATTTCCTCCTCAACAAAGGAGAAAATAACATTTGATACTCTTTCTTTAACAAGCGGCTCTCTGAATTAGTTAGAATACCTCTTTTGCTACATCTACAACAAGAAGTATTAATATGAAAAAAAATACATGGAGATTACCAGTGTGACACATTGGTCTAGTGGACAGGCAAACGCCTGGCATCTGGAAGGTATCGGGTTCGACACCCAGCTAGTGCTTTTTTTTTTTTTTTTTTTTTTTATTATAAATCTTTGAAAAATAAAAACTGATGTTAAACCCATTTTTATCTCACTCAAAGAGTGATAAAATAATTATTGTTGGTAATGTTGATGTATGGGAAAGGGTTCCAAATCTCAATATGTCAATGGATTCCTCAAATGAAATTGAAAAAAGGGCCTATGGTGAGGGGGGAGCAGCTGAGTGTAGGAAAAACTGTAAGGGAGCCCCTTTGGGGGTCTTTTTTTTTTTTTTGACGCGGTCGTCAGCTAGCTGGCGGTCGTCAGCGTAGCCAGTGGCCGGTAGCGTTAGCCCCAAAGCCATGTCCAATTTTTAAACTACATTACTTTCTTCCTTTTATTCACTCTGTACAGTCCCATGCTATCCTTTTCGAGTCTGTAAACAACTTTACAACATGAATTCAATGATGGGCAAGGTTTTACTTCTCATATGAAAGCGCCCAAACTTCGCGAGGTGATTCAAGCCCAATATGGGCTAACAACTGGCCTGCATACCCGAGCAGAATCATTTTGTGCTCGACAAAGACACACATCCTTGGGTAAAGAGGTCCGATATTATTAATTTTTTTAGTTATATTTTTTCATTGACAGTATACTATTAAATATCAGGAATATTGGATGCTCTGTTTCAAACACAGTCCAGATTGCCGCGCAATGAATTATCTCATGCTTCTTGTCCAAAAACCATATCTAACTGGTTTTTAAAACGGTATCATTTTAATTTCCATTTCCTCCTCAACAAAGGAGAAAATAACATTTGATACTCTTTCTTTAACAAGCGGCTCTCTGAATTAGTTAGAATACCTCTTTTGCTACATCTACAACAAGAAGTATTAATATGAAAAAAAATACATGGAGATTACCAGTGTGACACATTGGTCTAGTGGACAGGCAAACGCCTGGCATCTGGAAGGTATCGGGTTCGACACCCAGCTAGTGCTTTTTTTTTTTTTTCTTTTTTTTTTTTATAAATCTTTGAAAAATAAAAACTGATGTTAAACCCATTTTTATCTCACTCAAAGAGTGATAAAATAATTATTGTTGGTAATGTTGATGTATGGGAAAGGGTTCCAAATCTCAATATGTCAATGGATTCCTCAAAAGAAATTGAAAAAAGGGCCTATGGTGAGGGGGGAGCAGCTGAGTGTAGGAAAAACTGTAAGGGAGCCCCTTTGGGGGTCTTTTTTTTTGTTTTTTTTGACGCGGTCGTCAGCTAGCTGGCGGTCGTCAGCGTAGCCAGTGGCCGGTAGCGTTAGCCCCAAAGCCATGTCCAATTTTTAAACTACATTACTTTCTTCCTTTTATTCACTCTGTACAGTCCCATGCTATCCTTTTCGAGTCTGTAAACAACTTTACAACATGAATTCAATGATGGGCAAGGTTTTACTTCTCATATGAAAGCGCCCAAACTTCGCGAGGTGATTCAAGCCCAATATGGGCTAACAACTGGCCTGCATACCCGAGCAGAATCATTTTGTGCTCGACAAAGACACACATCCTTGGGTAAAGAGGTCCGATATTATTAATTTTTTTAGTTATATTTTTTCATTGACAGTATACTATTAAATATCAGGAATATTGGATGCTCTGTTTCAAACACAGTCCAGATTGCCGCGCAATGAATTATCTCATGCTTCTTGTCCAAAAACCATATCTAACTGGTTTTTAAAACGGTATCATTTTAATTTCCATTTCCTCCTCAACAAAGGAGAAAATAACATTTGATACTCTTTCTTTAACAAGCGGCTCTCTGAATTAGTTAGAATACCTCTTTTGCTACATCTACAACAAGAAGTATTAATATGAAAAAAAATACATGGAGATTACCAGTGTGACACATTGGTCTAGTGGACAGGCAAACGCCTGGCATCTGGAAGGTATCGGGTTCGACACCCAGCTAGTGCTTTTTTTTTTTTTTTTTTTTTTTATTATAAATCTTTGAAAAATAAAAACTGATGTTAAACCCATTTTTATCTCACTCAAAGAGTGATAAAATAATTATTGTTGGTAATGTTGATGTATGGGAAAGGGTTCCAAATCTCAATATGTCAATGGATTCCTCAAAAGAAATTGAAAAAAGGGCCTATGGTGAGGGGGGAGCAGCTGAGTGTAGGAAAAACTGTAAGGGAGCCCCTTTGGGGGTCTTTTTTTTGTTTTTTGACGCGGTCGTCAGCTAGCTGGCGGTCGTCAGCGTAGCCAGTGGCCGGTAGCGTTAGCCCCAAAGCCATGTCCAATTTTTAAACTACATTACTTTCTTCCTTTTATTCACTCTGTACAGTCCCATGCTATCCTTTTCGAGTCTGTAAACAACTTTACAACATGAATTCAATGATGGGCAAGGTTTTACTTCTCATATGAAAGCGCCCAAACTTCGCGAGGTGATTCAAGCCCAATATGGGCTAACAACTGGCCTGCATACCCGAGCAGAATCATTTTGTGCTCGACAAAGACACACATCCTTGGGTAAAGAGGTCCGATATTATTAATTTTTTTAGTTATATTTTTTCATTGACAGTATACTATTAAATATCAGGAATATTGGATGCTCTGTTTCAAACACAGTCCAGATTGCCGCGCAATGAATTATCTCATGCTTCTTGTCCAAAAACCATATCTAACTGGTTTTTAAAACGGTATCATTTTAATTTCCATTTCCTCCTCAACAAAGGAGAAAATAACATTTGATACTCTTTCTTTAACAAGCGGCTCTCTGAATTAGTTAGAATACCTCTTTTGCTACATCTACAACAAGAAGTATTAATATGAAAAAAAATACATGGAGATTACCAGTGTGACACATTGGTCTAGTGGACAGGCAAACGCCTGGCATCTGGAAGGTATCGGGTTCGACACCCAGCTAGTGCTTTTTTTTTTTTTTTTTTTTTTTTTATTATAAATCTTTGAAAAATAAAAACTGATGTTAAACCCATTTTTATCTCACTCAAAGAGTGATAAAATAATTATTGTTGGTAATGTTGATGTATGGGAAAGGGTTCCAAATCTCAATATGTCAATGGATTCCTCAAAAGAAATTGAAAAAAGGGCCTATGGTGAGGGGGGAGCAGCTGAGTGTAGGAAAAACTGTAAGGGAGCCCCTTTGGGGGTCTTTTTTTTTTTTTTTGACGCGGTCGTCAGCTAGCTGGCGGTCGTCAGCGTAGCCAGTGGCCGGTAGCGTTAGCCCCAAAGCCATGTCCAATTTTTAAACTACATTACTTTCTTCCTTTTATTCACTCTGTACAGTCCCATGCTATCCTTTTCGAGTCTGTAAACAACTTTACAACATGAATTCAATGATGGGCAAGGTTTTACTTCTCATATGAAAGCGCCCAAACTTCGCGAGGTGATTCAAGCCCAATATGGGCTAACAACTGGCCTGCATACCCGAGCAGAATCATTTTGTGCTCGACAAAGACACACATCCTTGGGTAAAGAGGTCCGATATTATTAATTTTTTTAGTTATATTTTTTCATTGACAGTATACTATTAAATATCAGGAATATTGGATGCTCTGTTTCAAACACAGTCCAGATTGCCGCGCAATGAATTATCTCATGCTTCTTGTCCAAAAACCATATCTAACTGGTTTTTAAAACGGTATCATTTTAATTTCCATTTCCTCCTCAACAAAGGAGAAAATAACATTTGATACTCTTTCTTTAACAAGCGGCTCTCTGAATTAGTTAGAATACCTCTTTTGCTACATCTACAACAAGAAGTATTAATATGAAAAAAAATACATGGAGATTACCAGTGTGACACATTGGTCTAGTGGACAGGCAAACGCCTGGCATCTGGAAGGTATCGGGTTCGACACCCAGCTAGTGCTTTTTTTTTTTTTTTCTTTTTTTTATTATAAATCTTTGAAAAATAAAAACTGATGTTAAACCCATTTTTATCTCACTCAAAGAGTGATAAAATAATTATTGTTGGTAATGTTGATGTATGGGAAAGGGTTCCAAATCTCAATATGTCAATGGATTCCTCAAAAGAAATTGAAAAAAGGGCCTATGGTGAGGGGGGAGCAGCTGAGTGTAGGAAAAACTGTAAGGGAGCCCCTTTGGGGGTCTTTTTTTTGGTTTTTTGACGCGGTCGTCAGCTAGCTGGCGGTCGTCAGCGTAGCCAGTGGCCGGTAGCGTTAGCCCCAAAGCCATGTCCAATTTTTAAACTACATTACTTTCTTCCTTTTATTCACTCTGTACAGTCCCATGCTATCCTTTTCGAGTCTGTAAACAACTTTACAACATGAATTCAATGATGGGCAAGGTTTTACTTCTCATATGAAAGCGCCCAAACTTCGCGAGGTGATTCAAGCCCAATATGGGCTAACAACTGGCCTGCATACCCGAGCAGAATCATTTTGTGCTCGACAAAGACACACATCCTTGGGTAAAGAGGTCCGATATTATTAATTTTTTTAGTTATATTTTTTCATTGACAGTATACTATTAAATATCAGGAATATTGGATGCTCTGTTTCAAACACAGTCCAGATTGCCGCGCAATGAATTATCTCATGCTTCTTGTCCAAAAACCATATCTAACTGGTTTTTAAAACGGTATCATTTTAATTTCCATTTCCTCCTCAACAAAGGAGAAAATAACATTTGATACTCTTTCTTTAACAAGCGGCTCTCTGAATTAGTTAGAATACCTCTTTTGCTACATCTACAACAAGAAGTATTAATATGAAAAAAAATACATGGAGATTACCAGTGTGACACATTGGTCTAGTGGACAGGCAAACGCCTGGCATCTGGAAGGTATCGGGTTCGACACCCAGCTAGTGCTTTTTTTTTTTTTTTTTTTTTTTTTATTATAAATCTTTGAAAAATAAAAACTGATGTTAAACCCATTTTTATCTCACTCAAAGAGTGATAAAATAATTATTGTTGGTAATGTTGATGTATGGGAAAGGGTTCCAAATCTCAATATGTCAATGGATTCCTCAAATGAAATTGAAAAAAGGGCCTATGGTGAGGGGGGAGCAGCTGAGTGTAGGAAAAACTGTAAGGGAGCCCCTTTGGGGGTCTTTTTTTTTGTTTTTTGACGCGGTCGTCAGCTAGCTGGCGGTCGTCAGCGTAGCCAGTGGCCGGTAGCGTTAGCCCCAAAGCCATGTCCAATTTTTAAACTACATTACTTTCTTCCTTTTATTCACTCTGTACAGTCCCATGCTATCCTTTTCGAGTCTGTAAACAACTTTACAACATGAATTCAATGATGGGCAAGGTTTTACTTCTCATATGAAAGCGCCCAAACTTCGCGAGGTGATTCAAGCCCAATATGGGCTAACAACTGGCCTGCATACCCGAGCAGAATCATTTTGTGCTCGACAAAGACACACATCCTTGGGTAAAGAGGTCCGATATTATTAATTTTTTTAGTTATATTTTTTCATTGACAGTATACTATTAAATATCAGGAATATTGGATGCTCTGTTTCAAACACAGTCCAGATTGCCGCGCAATGAATTATCTCATGCTTCTTGTCCAAAAACCATATCTAACTGGTTTTTAAAACGGTATCATTTTAATTTCCATTTCCTCCTCAACAAAGGAGAAAATAACATTTGATACTCTTTCTTTAACAAGCGGCTCTCTGAATTAGTTAGAATACCTCTTTTGCTACATCTACAACAAGAAGTATTAATATGAAAAAAAATACATGGAGATTACCAGTGTGACACATTGGTCTAGTGGACAGGCAAACGCCTGGCATCTGGAAGGTATCGGGTTCGACACCCAGCTAGTGCTTTTTTTTTTTTTTTTCTTTTTTTTTTTATAAATCTTTGAAAAATAAAAACTGATGTTAAACCCATTTTTATCTCACTCAAAGAGTGATAAAATAATTATTGTTGGTAATGTTGATGTATGGGAAAGGGTTCCAAATCTCAATATGTCAATGGATTCCTCAAATGAAATTGAAAAAAGGGCCTATGGTGAGGGGGGAGCAGCTGAGTGTAGGAAAAACTGTAAGGGAGCCCCTTTGGGGGTCTTTTTTTTTGTTTTTTGACGCGGTCGTCAGCTAGCTGGCGGTCGTCAGCGTAGCCAGTGGCCGGTAGCGTTAGCCCCAAAGCCATGTCCAATTTTTAAACTACATTACTTTCTCCTTTTATTCACTCTGTACAGTCCCATGCTATCCTTTTCGAGTCTGTAAACAACTTTACAACATGAATTCAATGATGGGCAAGGTTTTACTTCTCATATGAAAGCGCCCAAACTTCGCGAGGTGATTCAAGCCCAATATGGGCTAACAACTGGCCTGCATACCCGAGCAGAATCATTTTGTGCTCGACAAAGACACACATCCTTGGGTAAAGAGGTCCGATATTATTAATTTTTTTAGTTATATTTTTTCATTGACAGTATACTATTAAATATCAGGAATATTGGATGCTCTGTTTCAAACACAGTCCAGATTGCCGCGCAATGAATTATCTCATGCTTCTTGTCCAAAAACCATATCTAACTGGTTTTTAAAACGGTATCATTTTAATTTCCATTTCCTCCTCAACAAAGGAGAAAATAACATTTGATACTCTTTCTTTAACAAGCGGCTCTCTGAATTAGTTAGAATACCTCTTTTGCTACATCTACAACAAGAAGTATTAATATGAAAAAAAATACATGGAGATTACCAGTGTGACACATTGGTCTAGTGGACAGGCAAACGCCTGGCATCTGGAAGGTATCGGGTTCGACACCCAGCTAGTGCTTTTTTTTTTTTTTTTTTTTTTTTTATTATAAATCTTTGAAAAATAAAAACTGATGTTAAACCCATTTTTATCTCACTCAAAGAGTGATAAAATAATTATTGTTGGTAATGTTGATGTATGGGAAAGGGTTCCAAATCTCAATATGTCAATGGATTCCTCAAATGAAATTGAAAAAAGGGCCTATGGTGAGGGGGGAGCAGCTGAGTGTAGGAAAAACTGTAAGGGAGCCCCTTTGGGGGTCTTTTTTTTTTTTTTTGACGCGGTCGTCAGCTAGCTGGCGGTCGTCAGCGTAGCCAGTGGCCGGTAGCGTTAGCCCCAAAGCCATGTCCAATTTTTAAACTACATTACTTTCCTCCTTTTATTCACTCTGTACAGTCCCATGCTATCCTTTTCGAGTCTGTAAACAACTTTACAACATGAATTCAATGATGGGCAAGGTTTTACTTCTCATATGAAAGCGCCCAAACTTCGCGAGGTGATTCAAGCCCAATATGGGCTAACAACTGGCCTGCATACCCGAGCAGAATCATTTTGTGCTCGACAAAGACACACATCCTTGGGTAAAGAGGTCCGATATTATTAATTTTTTTAGTTATATTTTTTCATTGACAGTATACTATTAAATATCAGGAATATTGGATGCTCTGTTTCAAACACAGTCCAGATTGCCGCGCAATGAATTATCTCATGCTTCTTGTCCAAAAACCATATCTAACTGGTTTTTAAAACGGTATCATTTTAATTTCCATTTCCTCCTCAACAAAGGAGAAAATAACATTTGATACTCTTTCTTTAACAAGCGGCTCTCTGAATTAGTTAGAATACCTCTTTTGCTACATCTACAACAAGAAGTATTAATATGAAAAAAAATACATGGAGATTACCAGTGTGACACATTGGTCTAGTGGACAGGCAAACGCCTGGCATCTGGAAGGTATCGGGTTCGACACCCAGCTAGTGCTTTTTTTTTTTTTTCTTTTTTTTTTTATAAATCTTTGAAAAATAAAAACTGATGTTAAACCCATTTTTATCTCACTCAAAGAGTGATAAAATAATTATTGTTGGTAATGTTGATGTATGGGAAAGGGTTCCAAATCTCAATATGTCAATGGATTCCTCAAATGAAATTGAAAAAAGGGCCTATGGTGAGGGGGGAGCAGCTGAGTGTAGGAAAAACTGTAAGGGAGCCCCTTTGGGGGTCTTTTTTTTTTTTTTTTTTGACGCGGTCGTCAGCTAGCTGGCGGTCGTCAGCGTAGCCAGTGGCCGGTAGCGTTAGCCCCAAAGCCATGTCCAATTTTTAAACTACATTACTTTCCTCCTTTTATTCACTCTGTACAGTCCCATGCTATCCTTTTCGAGTCTGTAAACAACTTTACAACATGAATTCAATGATGGGCAAGGTTTTACTTCTCATATGAAAGCGCCCAAACTTCGCGAGGTGATTCAAGCCCAATATGGGCTAACAACTGGCCTGCATACCCGAGCAGAATCATTTTGTGCTCGACAAAGACACACATCCTTGGGTAAAGAGGTCCGATATTATTAATTTTTTTAGTTATATTTTTTCATTGACAGTATACTATTAAATATCAGGAATATTGGATGCTCTGTTTCAAACACAGTCCAGATTGCCGCGCAATGAATTATCTCATGCTTCTTGTCCAAAAACCATATCTAACTGGTTTTTAAAACGGTATCATTTTAATTTCCATTTCCTCCTCAACAAAGGAGAAAATAACATTTGATACTCTTTCTTTAACAAGCGGCTCTCTGAATTAGTTAGAATACCTCTTTTGCTACATCTACAACAAGAAGTATTAATATGAAAAAAAATACATGGAGATTACCAGTGTGACACATTGGTCTAGTGGACAGGCAAACGCCTGGCATCTGGAAGGTATCGGGTTCGACACCCAGCTAGTGCTTTTTTTTTTTTTTTTTTTTTTTTTTTTATAAATCTTTGAAAAATAAAAACTGATGTTAAACCCATTTTTATCTCACTCAAAGAGTGATAAAATAATTATTGTTGGTAATGTTGATGTATGGGAAAGGGTTCCAAATCTCAATATGTCAATGGATTCCTCAAATGAAATTGAAAAAAGGGCCTATGGTGAGGGGGGAGCAGCTGAGTGTAGGAAAAACTGTAAGGGAGCCCCTTTGGGGGTCTTTTTTTTGGACTTTTTTGACGCGGTCGTCAGCTAGCTGGCGGTCGTCAGCGTAGCCAGTGGCCGGTAGCGTTAGCCCCAAAGCCATGTCCAATTTTTAAACTACATTACTTTCCTCCTTTTATTCACTCTGTACAGTCCCATGCTATCCTTTTCGAGTCTGTAAACAACTTTACAACATGAATTCAATGATGGGCAAGGTTTTACTTCTCATATGAAAGCGCCCAAACTTCGCGAGGTGATTCAAGCCCAATATGGGCTAACAACTGGCCTGCATACCCGAGCAGAATCATTTTGTGCTCGACAAAGACACACATCCTTGGGTAAAGAGGTCCGATATTATTAATTTTTTTAGTTATATTTTTTCATTGACAGTATACTATTAAATATCAGGAATATTGGATGCTCTGTTTCAAACACAGTCCAGATTGCCGCGCAATGAATTATCTCATGCTTCTTGTCCAAAAACCATATCTAACTGGTTTTTAAAACGGTATCATTTTAATTTCCATTTCCTCCTCAACAAAGGAGAAAATAACATTTGATACTCTTTCTTTAACAAGCGGCTCTCTGAATTAGTTAGAATACCTCTTTTGCTACATCTACAACAAGAAGTATTAATATGAAAAAAAATACATGGAGATTACCAGTGTGACACATTGGTCTAGTGGACAGGCAAACGCCTGGCATCTGGAAGGTATCGGGTTCGACACCCAGCTAGTGCTTTTTTTTTTTTTTTTTTTTTTTTTATTATAAATCTTTGAAAAATAAAAACTGATGTTAAACCCATTTTTATCTCACTCAAAGAGTGATAAAATAATTATTGTTGGTAATGTTGATGTATGGGAAAGGGTTCCAAATCTCAATATGTCAATGGATTCCTCAAATGAAATTGAAAAAAGGGCCTATGGTGAGGGGGGAGCAGCTGAGTGTAGGAAAAACTGTAAGGGAGCCCCTTTGGGGGTCTTTTTTTTTTTTTTTCGTCAGCTAGCTGCGGTCGTCAGCGTAGCCAGTGGCCGGTAGCGTTAGCCCCAAAGCCATGTCCAATTTTTAAACTACATTACTTTCCTCCTTTTATTCACTCTGTACAGTCCCATGCTATCCTTTTCGAGTCTGTAAACAACTTTACAACATGAATTCAATGATGGGCAAGGTTTTACTTCTCATATGAAAGCGCCCAAACTTCGCGAGGTGATTCAAGCCCAATATGGGCTAACAACTGGCCTGCATACCCGAGCAGAATCATTTTGTGCTCGACAAAGACACACATCCTTGGGTAAAGAGGTCCGATATTATTAATTTTTTTAGTTATATTTTTTCATTGACAGTATACTATTAAATATCAGGAATATTGGATGCTCTGTTTCAAACACAGTCCAGATTGCCGCGCAATGAATTATCTCATGCTTCTTGTCCAAAAACCATATCTAACTGGTTTTTAAAACGGTATCATTTTAATTTCCATTTCCTCCTCAACAAAGGAGAAAATAACATTTGATACTCTTTCTTTAACAAGCGGCTCTCTGAATTAGTTAGAATACCTCTTTTGCTACATCTACAACAAGAAGTATTAATATGAAAAAAAATACATGGAGATTACCAGTGTGACACATTGGTCTAGTGGACAGGCAAACGCCTGGCATCTGGAAGGTATCGGGTTCGACACCCAGCTAGTGCTTTTTTTTTTTTTTTTTTTTTTTTTATTATAAATCTTTGAAAAATAAAAACTGATGTTAAACCCATTTTTATCTCACTCAAAGAGTGATAAAATAATTATTGTTGGTAATGTTGATGTATGGGAAAGGGTTCCAAATCTCAATATGTCAATGGATTCCTCAAATGAAATTGAAAAAAGGGCCTATGGTGAGGGGGGAGCAGCTGAGTGTAGGAAAAACTGTAAGGGAGCCCCTTTGGGGGTCTTTTTTTTGGACTTTTTTGACGCGGTCGTCAGCTAGCTGGCGGTCGTCAGCGTAGCCAGTGGCCGGTAGCGTTAGCCCCAAAGCCATGTCCAATTTTTAAACTACATTACTTTCCTCCTTTTATTCACTCTGTACAGTCCCATGCTATCCTTTTCGAGTCTGTAAACAACTTTACAACATGAATTCAATGATGGGCAAGGTTTTACTTCTCATATGAAAGCGCCCAAACTTCGCGAGGTGATTCAAGCCCAATATGGGCTAACAACTGGCCTGCATACCCGAGCAGAATCATTTTGTGCTCGACAAAGACACACATCCTTGGGTAAAGAGGTCCGATATTATTAATTTTTTTAGTTATATTTTTTCATTGACAGTATACTATTAAATATCAGGAATATTGGATGCTCTGTTTCAAACACAGTCCAGATTGCCGCGCAATGAATTATCTCATGCTTCTTGTCCAAAAACCATATCTAACTGGTTTTTAAAACGGTATCATTTTAATTTCCATTTCCTCCTCAACAAAGGAGAAAATAACATTTGATACTCTTTCTTTAACAAGCGGCTCTCTGAATTAGTTAGAATACCTCTTTTGCTACATCTACAACAAGAAGTATTAATATGAAAAAAAATACATGGAGATTACCAGTGTGACACATTGGTCTAGTGGACAGGCAAACGCCTGGCATCTGGAAGGTATCGGGTTCGACACCCAGCTAGTGCTTTTTTTTTTTTTTCTTTTTTTTTTTTATAAATCTTTGAAAAATAAAAACTGATGTTAAACCCATTTTTATCTCACTCAAAGAGTGATAAAATAATTATTGTTGGTAATGTTGATGTATGGGAAAGGGTTCCAAATCTCAATATGTCAATGGATTCCTCAAATGAAATTGAAAAAAGGGCCTATGGTGAGGGGGGAGCAGCTGAGTGTAGGAAAAACTGTAAGGGAGCCCCTTTGGGGGTCTTTTTTTTTTTTTTTTTGACGCGGTCGTCAGCTAGCTGGCGGTCGTCAGCGTAGCCAGTGGCCGGTAGCGTTAGCCCCAAAGCCATGTCCAATTTTTAAACTACATTACTTTCCTCCTTTTATTCACTCTGTACAGTCCCATGCTATCCTTTTCGAGTCTGTAAACAACTTTACAACATGAATTCAATGATGGGCAAGGTTTTACTTCTCATATGAAAGCGCCCAAACTTCGCGAGGTGATTCAAGCCCAATATGGGCTAACAACTGGCCTGCATACCCGAGCAGAATCATTTTGTGCTCGACAAAGACACACATCCTTGGGTAAAGAGGTCCGATATTATTAATTTTTTTAGTTATATTTTTTCATTGACAGTATACTATTAAATATCAGGAATATTGGATGCTCTGTTTCAAACACAGTCCAGATTGCCGCGCAATGAATTATCTCATGCTTCTTGTCCAAAAACCATATCTAACTGGTTTTTAAAACGGTATCATTTTAATTTCCATTTCCTCCTCAACAAAGGAGAAAATAACATTTGATACTCTTTCTTTAACAAGCGGCTCTCTGAATTAGTTAGAATACCTCTTTTGCTACATCTACAACAAGAAGTATTAATATGAAAAAAAATACATGGAGATTACCAGTGTGACACATTGGTCTAGTGGACAGGCAAACGCCTGGCATCTGGAAGGTATCGGGTTCGACACCCAGCTAGTGCTTTTTTTTTTTTTTTTTTTTTTTTTTATAAATCTTTGAAAAATAAAAACTGATGTTAAACCCATTTTTATCTCACTCAAAGAGTGATAAAATAATTATTGTTGGTAATGTTGATGTATGGGAAAGGGTTCCAAATCTCAATATGTCAATGGATTCCTCAAATGAAATTGAAAAAAGGGCCTATGGTGAGGGGGGAGCAGCTGAGTGTAGGAAAAACTGTAAGGGAGCCCCTTTGGGGGTCTTTTTTTTGGACTTTTTTGACGCGGTCGTCAGCTAGCTGGCGGTCGTCAGCGTAGCCAGTGGCCGGTAGCGTTAGCCCCAAAGCCATGTCCAATTTTTAAACTACATTACTTTCCTCCTTTTATTCACTCTGTACAGTCCCATGCTATCCTTTTCGAGTCTGTAAACAACTTTACAACATGAATTCAATGATGGGCAAGGTTTTACTTCTCATATGAAAGCGCCCAAACTTCGCGAGGTGATTCAAGCCCAATATGGGCTAACAACTGGCCTGCATACCCGAGCAGAATCATTTTGTGCTCGACAAAGACACACATCCTTGGGTAAAGAGGTCCGATATTATTAATTTTTTTAGTTATATTTTTTCATTGACAGTATACTATTAAATATCAGGAATATTGGATGCTCTGTTTCAAACACAGTCCAGATTGCCGCGCAATGAATTATCTCATGCTTCTTGTCCAAAAACCATATCTAACTGGTTTTTAAAACGGTATCATTTTAATTTCCATTTCCTCCTCAACAAAGGAGAAAATAACATTTGATACTCTTTCTTTAACAAGCGGCTCTCTGAATTAGTTAGAATACCTCTTTTGCTACATCTACAACAAGAAGTATTAATATGAAAAAAAATACATGGAGATTACCAGTGTGACACATTGGTCTAGTGGACAGGCAAACGCCTGGCATCTGGAAGGTATCGGGTTCGACACCCAGCTAGTGCTTTTTTTTTTTTTTTTTTTTTTTTTTATAAATCTTTGAAAAATAAAAACTGATGTTAAACCCATTTTTATCTCACTCAAAGAGTGATAAAATAATTATTGTTGGTAATGTTGATGTATGGGAAAGGGTTCCAAATCTCAATATGTCAATGGATTCCTCAAATGAAATTGAAAAAAGGGCCTATGGTGAGGGGGGAGCAGCTGAGTGTAGGAAAAACTGTAAGGGAGCCCCTTTGGGGGTCTTTTTTTTTTTTTTTGACGCGGTCGTCAGCTAGCTGGCGGTCGTCAGCGTAGCCAGTGGCCGGTAGCGTTAGCCCCAAAGCCATGTCCAATTTTTAAACTACATTACTTTCCTCCTTTTATTCACTCTGTACAGTCCCATGCTATCCTTTTCGAGTCTGTAAACAACTTTACAACATGAATTCAATGATGGGCAAGGTTTTACTTCTCATATGAAAGCGCCCAAACTTCGCGAGGTGATTCAAGCCCAATATGGGCTAACAACTGGCCTGCATACCCGAGCAGAATCATTTTGTGCTCGACAAAGACACACATCCTTGGGTAAAGAGGTCCGATATTATTAATTTTTTTAGTTATATTTTTTCATTGACAGTATACTATTAAATATCAGGAATATTGGATGCTCTGTTTCAAACACAGTCCAGATTGCCGCGCAATGAATTATCTCATGCTTCTTGTCCAAAAACCATATCTAACTGGTTTTTAAAACGGTATCATTTTAATTTCCATTTCCTCCTCAACAAAGGAGAAAATAACATTTGATACTCTTTCTTTAACAAGCGGCTCTCTGAATTAGTTAGAATACCTCTTTTGCTACATCTACAACAAGAAGTATTAATATGAAAAAAAATACATGGAGATTACCAGTGTGACACATTGGTCTAGTGGACAGGCAAACGCCTGGCATCTGGAAGGTATCGGGTTCGACACCCAGCTAGTGCTTTTTTTTTTTTTTTCTTTTTTTTTTATTATAAATCTTTGAAAAATAAAAACTGATGTTAAACCCATTTTTATCTCACTCAAAGAGTGATAAAATAATTATTGTTGGTAATGTTGATGTATGGGAAAGGGTTCCAAATCTCAATATGTCAATGGATTCCTCAAATGAAATTGAAAAAAGGGCCTATGGTGAGGGGGGAGCAGCTGAGTGTAGGAAAAACTGTAAGGGAGCCCCTTTGGGGGTCTTTTTTTTGGACTTTTTTGACGCGGTCGTCAGCTAGCTGGCGGTCGTCAGCGTAGCCAGTGGCCGGTAGCGTTAGCCCCAAAGCCATGTCCAATTTTTAAACTACATTACTTTCCTCCTTTTATTCACTCTGTACAGTCCCATGCTATCCTTTTCGAGTCTGTAAACAACTTTACAACATGAATTCAATGATGGGCAAGGTTTTACTTCTCATATGAAAGCGCCCAAACTTCGCGAGGTGATTCAAGCCCAATATGGGCTAACAACTGGCCTGCATACCCGAGCAGAATCATTTTGTGCTCGACAAAGACACACATCCTTGGGTAAAGAGGTCCGATATTATTAATTTTTTTAGTTATATTTTTTCATTGACAGTATACTATTAAATATCAGGAATATTGGATGCTCTGTTTCAAACACAGTCCAGATTGCCGCGCAATGAATTATCTCATGCTTCTTGTCCAAAAACCATATCTAACTGGTTTTTAAAACGGTATCATTTTAATTTCCATTTCCTCCTCAACAAAGGAGAAAATAACATTTGATACTCTTTCTTTAACAAGCGGCTCTCTGAATTAGTTAGAATACCTCTTTTGCTACATCTACAACAAGAAGTATTAATATGAAAAAAAATACATGGAGATTACCAGTGTGACACATTGGTCTAGTGGACAGGCAAACGCCTGGCATCTGGAAGGTATCGGGTTCGACACCCAGCTAGTGCTTTTTTTTTTTTTTTTTTTTTTTTTATTATAAATCTTTGAAAAATAAAAACTGATGTTAAACCCATTTTTATCTCACTCAAAGAGTGATAAAATAA
Source organism: Strongylocentrotus purpuratus (assembly GCF_000002235.5). Lineage (NCBI taxonomy): Eukaryota > Metazoa > Echinodermata > Echinoidea > Camarodonta > Strongylocentrotidae > Strongylocentrotus > Strongylocentrotus purpuratus. The sequence goes on from NW_022145611.1 coordinate 42,470, forward strand.
TTATTGTTGGTAATGTTGATGTATGGGAAAGGGTTCCAAATCTCAATATGTCAATGGATTCCTCAAATGAAATTGAAAAAAGGGCCTATGGTGAGGGGGGAGCAGCTGAGTGTAGGAAAAACTGTAAGGGAGCCCCTTTGGGGGTCTTTTTTTTGGACTTTTTTGACGCGGTCGTCAGCTAGCTGGCGGTCGTCAGCGTAGCCAGTGGCCGGTAGCGTTAGCCCCAAAGCCATGTCCAATTTTTAAACTACATTACTTTCCTCCTTTTATTCACTCTGTACAGTCCCATGCTATCCTTTTCGAGTCTGTAAACAACTTTACAACATGAATTCAATGATGGGCAAGGTTTTACTTCTCATATGAAAGCGCCCAAACTTCGCGAGGTGATTCAAGCCCAATATGGGCTAACAACTGGCCTGCATACCCGAGCAGAATCATTTTGTGCTCGACAAAGACACACATCCTTGGGTAAAGAGGTCCGATATTATTAATTTTTTTAGTTATATTTTTTCATTGACAGTATACTATTAAATATCAGGAATATTGGATGCTCTGTTTCAAACACAGTCCAGATTGCCGCGCAATGAATTATCTCATGCTTCTTGTCCAAAAACCATATCTAACTGGTTTTTAAAACGGTATCATTTTAATTTCCATTTCCTCCTCAACAAAGGAGAAAATAACATTTGATACTCTTTCTTTAACAAGCGGCTCTCTGAATTAGTTAGAATACCTCTTTTGCTACATCTACAACAAGAAGTATTAATATGAAAAAAAATACATGGAGATTACCAGTGTGACACATTGGTCTAGTGGACAGGCAAACGCCTGGCATCTGGAAGGTATCGGGTTCGACACCCAGCTAGTGCTTTTTTTTTTTTTTTTTTTTTTTTTATTATAAATCTTTGAAAAATAAAAACTGATGTTAAACCCATTTTTATCTCACTCAAAGAGTGATAAAATAATTATTGTTGGTAATGTTGATGTATGGGAAAGGGTTCCAAATCTCAATATGTCAATGGATTCCTCAAATGAAATTGAAAAAAGGGCCTATGGTGAGGGGGGAGCAGCTGAGTGTAGGAAAAACTGTAAGGGAGCCCCTTTGGGGGTCTTTTTTTTTTTTTTTGACGCGGTCGTCAGCTAGCTGGCGGTCGTCAGCGTAGCCAGTGGCCGGTAGCGTTAGCCCCAAAGCCATGTCCAATTTTTAAACTACATTACTTTCCTCCTTTTATTCACTCTGTACAGTCCCATGCTATCCTTTTCGAGTCTGTAAACAACTTTACAACATGAATTCAATGATGGGCAAGGTTTTACTTCTCATATGAAAGCGCCCAAACTTCGCGAGGTGATTCAAGCCCAATATGGGCTAACAACTGGCCTGCATACCCGAGCAGAATCATTTTGTGCTCGACAAAGACACACATCCTTGGGTAAAGAGGTCCGATATTATTAATTTTTTTAGTTATATTTTTTCATTGACAGTATACTATTAAATATCAGGAATATTGGATGCTCTGTTTCAAACACAGTCCAGATTGCCGCGCAATGAATTATCTCATGCTTCTTGTCCAAAAACCATATCTAACTGGTTTTTAAAACGGTATCATTTTAATTTCCATTTCCTCCTCAACAAAGGAGAAAATAACATTTGATACTCTTTCTTTAACAAGCGGCTCTCTGAATTAGTTAGAATACCTCTTTTGCTACATCTACAACAAGAAGTATTAATATGAAAAAAAATACATGGAGATTACCAGTGTGACACATTGGTCTAGTGGACAGGCAAACGCCTGGCATCTGGAAGGTATCGGGTTCGACACCCAGCTAGTGCTTTTTTTTTTTTTTTGCTTTTTTTTATTATAAATCTTTGAAAAATAAAAACTGATGTTAAACCCATTTTTATCTCACTCAAAGAGTGATAAAATAATTATTGTTGGTAATGTTGATGTATGGGAAAGGGTTCCAAATCTCAATATGTCAATGGATTCCTCAAATGAAATTGAAAAAAGGGCCTATGGTGAGGGGGGAGCAGCTGAGTGTAGGAAAAACTGTAAGGGAGCCCCTTTGGGGGTCTTTTTTTTGGACTTTTTTGACGCGGTCGTCAGCTAGCTGGCGGTCGTCAGCGTAGCCAGTGGCCGGTAGCGTTAGCCCCAAAGCCATGTCCAATTTTTAAACTACATTACTTTCCTCCTTTTATTCACTCTGTACAGTCCCATGCTATCCTTTTCGAGTCTGTAAACAACTTTACAACATGAATTCAATGATGGGCAAGGTTTTACTTCTCATATGAAAGCGCCCAAACTTCGCGAGGTGATTCAAGCCCAATATGGGCTAACAACTGGCCTGCATACCCGAGCAGAATCATTTTGTGCTCGACAAAGACACACATCCTTGGGTAAAGAGGTCCGATATTATTAATTTTTTTAGTTATATTTTTTCATTGACAGTATACTATTAAATATCAGGAATATTGGATGCTCTGTTTCAAACACAGTCCAGATTGCCGCGCAATGAATTATCTCATGCTTCTTGTCCAAAAACCATATCTAACTGGTTTTTAAAACGGTATCATTTTAATTTCCATTTCCTCCTCAACAAAGGAGAAAATAACATTTGATACTCTTTCTTTAACAAGCGGCTCTCTGAATTAGTTAGAATACCTCTTTTGCTACATCTACAACAAGAAGTATTAATATGAAAAAAAATACATGGAGATTACCAGTGTGACACATTGGTCTAGTGGACAGGCAAACGCCTGGCATCTGGAAGGTATCGGGTTCGACACCCAGCTAGTGCTTTTTTTTTTTTTTGCTTTTTTTTATTATAAATCTTTGAAAAATAAAAACTGATGTTAAACCCATTTTTATCTCACTCAAAGAGTGATAAAATAATTATTGTTGGTAATGTTGATGTATGGGAAAGGGTTCCAAATCTCAATATGTCAATGGATTCCTCAAATGAAATTGAAAAAAGGGCCTATGGTGAGGGGGGAGCAGCTGAGTGTAGGAAAAACTGTAAGGGAGCCCCTTTGGGGGTCTTTTTTTTGGACTTTTTTGACGCGGTCGTCAGCTAGCTGGCGGTCGTCAGCGTAGCCAGTGGCCGGTAGCGTTAGCCCCAAAGCCATGTCCAATTTTTAAACTACATTACTTTCCTCCTTTTATTCACTCTGTACAGTCCCATGCTATCCTTTTCGAGTCTGTAAACAACTTTACAACATGAATTCAATGATGGGCAAGGTTTTACTTCTCATATGAAAGCGCCCAAACTTCGCGAGGTGATTCAAGCCCAATATGGGCTAACAACTGGCCTGCATACCCGAGCAGAATCATTTTGTGCTCGACAAAGACACACATCCTTGGGTAAAGAGGTCCGATATTATTAATTTTTTTAGTTATATTTTTTCATTGACAGTATACTATTAAATATCAGGAATATTGGATGCTCTGTTTCAAACACAGTCCAGATTGCCGCGCAATGAATTATCTCATGCTTCTTGTCCAAAAACCATATCTAACTGGTTTTTAAAACGGTATCATTTTAATTTCCATTTCCTCCTCAACAAAGGAGAAAATAACATTTGATACTCTTTCTTTAACAAGCGGCTCTCTGAATTAGTTAGAATACCTCTTTTGCTACATCTACAACAAGAAGTATTAATATGAAAAAAAATACATGGAGATTACCAGTGTGACACATTGGTCTAGTGGACAGGCAAACGCCTGGCATCTGGAAGGTATCGGGTTCGACACCCAGCTAGTGCTTTTTTTTTTTTTTGCTTTTTTTTATTATAAATCTTTGAAAAATAAAAACTGATGTTAAACCCATTTTTATCTCACTCAAAGAGTGATAAAATAATTATTGTTGGTAATGTTGATGTATGGGAAAGGGTTCCAAATCTCAATATGTCAATGGATTCCTCAAATGAAATTGAAAAAAGGGCCTATGGTGAGGGGGGAGCAGCTGAGTGTAGGAAAAACTGTAAGGGAGCCCCTTTGGGGGTCTTTTTTTTGGACTTTTTTGACGCGGTCGTCAGCTAGCTGGCGGTCGTCAGCGTAGCCAGTGGCCGGTAGCGTTAGCCCCAAAGCCATGTCCAATTTTTAAACTACATTACTTTCCTCCTTTTATTCACTCTGTACAGTCCCATGCTATCCTTTTCGAGTCTGTAAACAACTTTACAACATGAATTCAATGATGGGCAAGGTTTTACTTCTCATATGAAAGCGCCCAAACTTCGCGAGGTGATTCAAGCCCAATATGGGCTAACAACTGGCCTGCATACCCGAGCAGAATCATTTTGTGCTCGACAAAGACACACATCCTTGGGTAAAGAGGTCCGATATTATTAATTTTTTTAGTTATATTTTTTCATTGACAGTATACTATTAAATATCAGGAATATTGGATGCTCTGTTTCAAACACAGTCCAGATTGCCGCGCAATGAATTATCTCATGCTTCTTGTCCAAAAACCATATCTAACTGGTTTTTAAAACGGTATCATTTTAATTTCCATTTCCTCCTCAACAAAGGAGAAAATAACATTTGATACTCTTTCTTTAACAAGCGGCTCTCTGAATTAGTTAGAATACCTCTTTTGCTACATCTACAACAAGAAGTATTAATATGAAAAAAAATACATGGAGATTACCAGTGTGACACATTGGTCTAGTGGACAGGCAAACGCCTGGCATCTGGAAGGTATCGGGTTCGACACCCAGCTAGTGCTTTTTTTTTTTTTTGCTTTTTTTTATTATAAATCTTTGAAAAATAAAAACTGATGTTAAACCCATTTTTATCTCACTCAAAGAGTGATAAAATAATTATTGTTGGTAATGTTGATGTATGGGAAAGGGTTCCAAATCTCAATATGTCAATGGATTCCTCAAATGAAATTGAAAAAAGGGCCTATGGTGAGGGGGGAGCAGCTGAGTGTAGGAAAAACTGTAAGGGAGCCCCTTTGGGGGTCTTTTTTTTGGACTTTTTTGACGCGGTCGTCAGCTAGCTGGCGGTCGTCAGCGTAGCCAGTGGCCGGTAGCGTTAGCCCCAAAGCCATGTCCAATTTTTAAACTACATTACTTTCCTCCTTTTATTCACTCTGTACAGTCCCATGCTATCCTTTTCGAGTCTGTAAACAACTTTACAACATGAATTCAATGATGGGCAAGGTTTTACTTCTCATATGAAAGCGCCCAAACTTCGCGAGGTGATTCAAGCCCAATATGGGCTAACAACTGGCCTGCATACCCGAGCAGAATCATTTTGTGCTCGACAAAGACACACATCCTTGGGTAAAGAGGTCCGATATTATTAATTTTTTTAGTTATATTTTTTCATTGACAGTATACTATTAAATATCAGGAATATTGGATGCTCTGTTTCAAACACAGTCCAGATTGCCGCGCAATGAATTATCTCATGCTTCTTGTCCAAAAACCATATCTAACTGGTTTTTAAAACGGTATCATTTTAATTTCCATTTCCTCCTCAACAAAGGAGAAAATAACATTTGATACTCTTTCTTTAACAAGCGGCTCTCTGAATTAGTTAGAATACCTCTTTTGCTACATCTACAACAAGAAGTATTAATATGAAAAAAAATACATGGAGATTACCAGTGTGACACATTGGTCTAGTGGACAGGCAAACGCCTGGCATCTGGAAGGTATCGGGTTCGACACCCAGCTAGTGCTTTTTTTTTTTTTTGCTTTTTTTTATTATAAATCTTTGAAAAATAAAAACTGATGTTAAACCCATTTTTATCTCACTCAAAGAGTGATAAAATAATTATTGTTGGTAATGTTGATGTATGGGAAAGGGTTCCAAATCTCAATATGTCAATGGATTCCTCAAATGAAATTGAAAAAAGGGCCTATGGTGAGGGGGGAGCAGCTGAGTGTAGGAAAAACTGTAAGGGAGCCCCTTTGGGGGTCTTTTTTTTGGACTTTTTTGACGCGGTCGTCAGCTAGCTGGCGGTCGTCAGCGTAGCCAGTGGCCGGTAGCGTTAGCCCCAAAGCCATGTCCAATTTTTAAACTACATTACTTTCCTCCTTTTATTCACTCTGTACAGTCCCATGCTATCCTTTTCGAGTCTGTAAACAACTTTACAACATGAATTCAATGATGGGCAAGGTTTTACTTCTCATATGAAAGCGCCCAAACTTCGCGAGGTGATTCAAGCCCAATATGGGCTAACAACTGGCCTGCATACCCGAGCAGAATCATTTTGTGCTCGACAAAGACACACATCCTTGGGTAAAGAGGTCCGATATTATTAATTTTTTTAGTTATATTTTTTCATTGACAGTATACTATTAAATATCAGGAATATTGGATGCTCTGTTTCAAACACAGTCCAGATTGCCGCGCAATGAATTATCTCATGCTTCTTGTCCAAAAACCATATCTAACTGGTTTTTAAAACGGTATCATTTTAATTTCCATTTCCTCCTCAACAAAGGAGAAAATAACATTTGATACTCTTTCTTTAACAAGCGGCTCTCTGAATTAGTTAGAATACCTCTTTTGCTACATCTACAACAAGAAGTATTAATATGAAAAAAAATACATGGAGATTACCAGTGTGACACATTGGTCTAGTGGACAGGCAAACGCCTGGCATCTGGAAGGTATCGGGTTCGACACCCAGCTAGTGCTTTTTTTTTTTTTTGCTTTTTTTTATTATAAATCTTTGAAAAATAAAAACTGATGTTAAACCCATTTTTATCTCACTCAAAGAGTGATAAAATAATTATTGTTGGTAATGTTGATGTATGGGAAAGGGTTCCAAATCTCAATATGTCAATGGATTCCTCAAATGAAATTGAAAAAAGGGCCTATGGTGAGGGGGGAGCAGCTGAGTGTAGGAAAAACTGTAAGGGAGCCCCTTTGGGGGTCTTTTTTTTGGACTTTTTTGACGCGGTCGTCAGCTAGCTGGCGGTCGTCAGCGTAGCCAGTGGCCGGTAGCGTTAGCCCCAAAGCCATGTCCAATTTTTAAACTACATTACTTTCCTCCTTTTATTCACTCTGTACAGTCCCATGCTATCCTTTTCGAGTCTGTAAACAACTTTACAACATGAATTCAATGATGGGCAAGGTTTTACTTCTCATATGAAAGCGCCCAAACTTCGCGAGGTGATTCAAGCCCAATATGGGCTAACAACTGGCCTGCATACCCGAGCAGAATCATTTTGTGCTCGACAAAGACACACATCCTTGGGTAAAGAGGTCCGATATTATTAATTTTTTTAGTTATATTTTTTCATTGACAGTATACTATTAAATATCAGGAATATTGGATGCTCTGTTTCAAACACAGTCCAGATTGCCGCGCAATGAATTATCTCATGCTTCTTGTCCAAAAACCATATCTAACTGGTTTTTAAAACGGTATCATTTTAATTTCCATTTCCTCCTCAACAAAGGAGAAAATAACATTTGATACTCTTTCTTTAACAAGCGGCTCTCTGAATTAGTTAGAATACCTCTTTTGCTACATCTACAACAAGAAGTATTAATATGAAAAAAAATACATGGAGATTACCAGTGTGACACATTGGTCTAGTGGACAGGCAAACGCCTGGCATCTGGAAGGTATCGGGTTCGACACCCAGCTAGTGCTTTTTTTTTTTTTTGCTTTTTTTTATTATAAATCTTTGAAAAATAAAAACTGATGTTAAACCCATTTTTATCTCACTCAAAGAGTGATAAAATAATTATTGTTGGTAATGTTGATGTATGGGAAAGGGTTCCAAATCTCAATATGTCAATGGATTCCTCAAATGAAATTGAAAAAAGGGCCTATGGTGAGGGGGGAGCAGCTGAGTGTAGGAAAAACTGTAAGGGAGCCCCTTTGGGGGTCTTTTTTTTGGACTTTTTTGACGCGGTCGTCAGCTAGCTGGCGGTCGTCAGCGTAGCCAGTGGCCGGTAGCGTTAGCCCCAAAGCCATGTCCAATTTTTAAACTACATTACTTTCCTCCTTTTATTCACTCTGTACAGTCCCATGCTATCCTTTTCGAGTCTGTAAACAACTTTACAACATGAATTCAATGATGGGCAAGGTTTTACTTCTCATATGAAAGCGCCCAAACTTCGCGAGGTGATTCAAGCCCAATATGGGCTAACAACTGGCCTGCATACCCGAGCAGAATCATTTTGTGCTCGACAAAGACACACATCCTTGGGTAAAGAGGTCCGATATTATTAATTTTTTTAGTTATATTTTTTCATTGACAGTATACTATTAAATATCAGGAATATTGGATGCTCTGTTTCAAACACAGTCCAGATTGCCGCGCAATGAATTATCTCATGCTTCTTGTCCAAAAACCATATCTAACTGGTTTTTAAAACGGTATCATTTTAATTTCCATTTCCTCCTCAACAAAGGAGAAAATAACATTTGATACTCTTTCTTTAACAAGCGGCTCTCTGAATTAGTTAGAATACCTCTTTTGCTACATCTACAACAAGAAGTATTAATATGAAAAAAAATACATGGAGATTACCAGTGTGACACATTGGTCTAGTGGACAGGCAAACGCCTGGCATCTGGAAGGTATCGGGTTCGACACCCAGCTAGTGCTTTTTTTTTTTTTTGCTTTTTTTTATTATAAATCTTTGAAAAATAAAAACTGATGTTAAACCCATTTTTATCTCACTCAAAGAGTGATAAAATAATTATTGTTGGTAATGTTGATGTATGGGAAAGGGTTCCAAATCTCAATATGTCAATGGATTCCTCAAATGAAATTGAAAAAAGGGCCTATGGTGAGGGGGGAGCAGCTGAGTGTAGGAAAAACTGTAAGGGAGCCCCTTTGGGGGTCTTTTTTTTGGACTTTTTTGACGCGGTCGTCAGCTAGCTGGCGGTCGTCAGCGTAGCCAGTGGCCGGTAGCGTTAGCCCCAAAGCCATGTCCAATTTTTAAACTACATTACTTTCCTCCTTTTATTCACTCTGTACAGTCCCATGCTATCCTTTTCGAGTCTGTAAACAACTTTACAACATGAATTCAATGATGGGCAAGGTTTTACTTCTCATATGAAAGCGCCCAAACTTCGCGAGGTGATTCAAGCCCAATATGGGCTAACAACTGGCCTGCATACCCGAGCAGAATCATTTTGTGCTCGACAAAGACACACATCCTTGGGTAAAGAGGTCCGATATTATTAATTTTTTTAGTTATATTTTTTCATTGACAGTATACTATTAAATATCAGGAATATTGGATGCTCTGTTTCAAACACAGTCCAGATTGCCGCGCAATGAATTATCTCATGCTTCTTGTCCAAAAACCATATCTAACTGGTTTTTAAAACGGTATCATTTTAATTTCCATTTCCTCCTCAACAAAGGAGAAAATAACATTTGATACTCTTTCTTTAACAAGCGGCTCTCTGAATTAGTTAGAATACCTCTTTTGCTACATCTACAACAAGAAGTATTAATATGAAAAAAAATACATGGAGATTACCAGTGTGACACATTGGTCTAGTGGACAGGCAAACGCCTGGCATCTGGAAGGTATCGGGTTCGACACCCAGCTAGTGCTTTTTTTTTTTTTTTGCTTTTTTTTATTATAAATCTTTGAAAAATAAAAACTGATGTTAAACCCATTTTTATCTCACTCAAAGAGTGATAAAATAATTATTGTTGGTAATGTTGATGTATGGGAAAGGGTTCCAAATCTCAATATGTCAATGGATTCCTCAAATGAAATTGAAAAAAGGGCCTATGGTGAGGGGGGAGCAGCTGAGTGTAGGAAAAACTGTAAGGGAGCCCCTTTGGGGGTCTTTTTTTTGGACTTTTTTGACGCGGTCGTCAGCTAGCTGGCGGTCGTCAGCGTAGCCAGTGGCCGGTAGCGTTAGCCCCAAAGCCATGTCCAATTTTTAAACTACATTACTTTCCTCCTTTTATTCACTCTGTACAGTCCCATGCTATCCTTTTCGAGTCTGTAAACAACTTTACAACATGAATTCAATGATGGGCAAGGTTTTACTTCTCATATGAAAGCGCCCAAACTTCGCGAGGTGATTCAAGCCCAATATGGGCTAACAACTGGCCTGCATACCCGAGCAGAATCATTTTGTGCTCGACAAAGACACACATCCTTGGGTAAAGAGGTCCGATATTATTAATTTTTTTAGTTATATTTTTTCATTGACAGTATACTATTAAATATCAGGAATATTGGATGCTCTGTTTCAAACACAGTCCAGATTGCCGCGCAATGAATTATCTCATGCTTCTTGTCCAAAAACCATATCTAACTGGTTTTTAAAACGGTATCATTTTAATTTCCATTTCCTCCTCAACAAAGGAGAAAATAACATTTGATACTCTTTCTTTAACAAGCGGCTCTCTGAATTAGTTAGAATACCTCTTTTGCTACATCTACAACAAGAAGTATTAATATGAAAAAAAATACATGGAGATTACCAGTGTGACACATTGGTCTAGTGGACAGGCAAACGCCTGGCATCTGGAAGGTATCGGGTTCGACACCCAGCTAGTGCTTTTTTTTTTTTTTTGCTTTTTTTTATTATAAATCTTTGAAAAATAAAAACTGATGTTAAACCCATTTTTATCTCACTCAAAGAGTGATAAAATAATTATTGTTGGTAATGTTGATGTATGGGAAAGGGTTCCAAATCTCAATATGTCAATGGATTCCTCAAATGAAATTGAAAAAAGGGCCTATGGTGAGGGGGGAGCAGCTGAGTGTAGGAAAAACTGTAAGGGAGCCCCTTTGGGGGTCTTTTTTTTGGACTTTTTTGACGCGGTCGTCAGCTAGCTGGCGGTCGTCAGCGTAGCCAGTGGCCGGTAGCGTTAGCCCCAAAGCCATGTCCAATTTTTAAACTACATTACTTTCCTCCTTTTATTCACTCTGTACAGTCCCATGCTATCCTTTTCGAGTCTGTAAACAACTTTACAACATGAATTCAATGATGGGCAAGGTTTTACTTCTCATATGAAAGCGCCCAAACTTCGCGAGGTGATTCAAGCCCAATATGGGCTAACAACTGGCCTGCATACCCGAGCAGAATCATTTTGTGCTCGACAAAGACACACATCCTTGGGTAAAGAGGTCCGATATTATTAATTTTTTTAGTTATATTTTTTCATTGACAGTATACTATTAAATATCAGGAATATTGGATGCTCTGTTTCAAACACAGTCCAGATTGCCGCGCAATGAATTATCTCATGCTTCTTGTCCAAAAACCATATCTAACTGGTTTTTAAAACGGTATCATTTTAATTTCCATTTCCTCCTCAACAAAGGAGAAAATAACATTTGATACTCTTTCTTTAACAAGCGGCTCTCTGAATTAGTTAGAATACCTCTTTTGCTACATCTACAACAAGAAGTATTAATATGAAAAAAAATACATGGAGATTACCAGTGTGACACATTGGTCTAGTGGACAGGCAAACGCCTGGCATCTGGAAGGTATCGGGTTCGACACCCAGCTAGTGCTTTTTTTTTTTTTTTGCTTTTTTTTATTATAAATCTTTGAAAAATAAAAACTGATGTTAAACCCATTTTTATCTCACTCAAAGAGTGATAAAATAATTATTGTTGGTAATGTTGATGTATGGGAAAGGGTTCCAAATCTCAATATGTCAATGGATTCCTCAAATGAAATTGAAAAAAGGGCCTATGGTGAGGGGGGAGCAGCTGAGTGTAGGAAAAACTGTAAGGGAGCCCCTTTGGGGGTCTTTTTTTTGGACTTTTTTGACGCGGTCGTCAGCTAGCTGGCGGTCGTCAGCGTAGCCAGTGGCCGGTAGCGTTAGCCCCAAAGCCATGTCCAATTTTTAAACTACATTACTTTCCTCCTTTTATTCACTCTGTACAGTCCCATGCTATCCTTTTCGAGTCTGTAAACAACTTTACAACATGAATTCAATGATGGGCAAGGTTTTACTTCTCATATGAAAGCGCCCAAACTTCGCGAGGTGATTCAAGCCCAATATGGGCTAACAACTGGCCTGCATACCCGAGCAGAATCATTTTGTGCTCGACAAAGACACACATCCTTGGGTAAAGAGGTCCGATATTATTAATTTTTTTAGTTATATTTTTTCATTGACAGTATACTATTAAATATCAGGAATATTGGATGCTCTGTTTCAAACACAGTCCAGATTGCCGCGCAATGAATTATCTCATGCTTCTTGTCCAAAAACCATATCTAACTGGTTTTTAAAACGGTATCATTTTAATTTCCATTTCCTCCTCAACAAAGGAGAAAATAACATTTGATACTCTTTCTTTAACAAGCGGCTCTCTGAATTAGTTAGAATACCTCTTTTGCTACATCTACAACAAGAAGTATTAATATGAAAAAAAATACATGGAGATTACCAGTGTGACACATTGGTCTAGTGGACAGGCAAACGCCTGGCATCTGGAAGGTATCGGGTTCGACACCCAGCTAGTGCTTTTTTTTTTTTTTGCTTTTTTTTATTATAAATCTTTGAAAAATAAAAACTGATGTTAAACCCATTTTTATCTCACTCAAAGAGTGATAAAATAATTATTGTTGGTAATGTTGATGTATGGGAAAGGGTTCCAAATCTCAATATGTCAATGGATTCCTCAAATGAAATTGAAAAAAGGGCCTATGGTGAGGGGGGAGCAGCTGAGTGTAGGAAAAACTGTAAGGGAGCCCCTTTGGGGGTCTTTTTTTTGGACTTTTTTGACGCGGTCGTCAGCTAGCTGGCGGTCGTCAGCGTAGCCAGTGGCCGGTAGCGTTAGCCCCAAAGCCATGTCCAATTTTTAAACTACATTACTTTCCTCCTTTTATTCACTCTGTACAGTCCCATGCTATCCTTTTCGAGTCTGTAAACAACTTTACAACATGAATTCAATGATGGGCAAGGTTTTACTTCTCATATGAAAGCGCCCAAACTTCGCGAGGTGATTCAAGCCCAATATGGGCTAACAACTGGCCTGCATACCCGAGCAGAATCATTTTGTGCTCGACAAAGACACACATCCTTGGGTAAAGAGGTCCGATATTATTAATTTTTTTAGTTATATTTTTTCATTGACAGTATACTATTAAATATCAGGAATATTGGATGCTCTGTTTCAAACACAGTCCAGATTGCCGCGCAATGAATTATCTCATGCTTCTTGTCCAAAAACCATATCTAACTGGTTTTTAAAACGGTATCATTTTAATTTCCATTTCCTCCTCAACAAAGGAGAAAATAACATTTGATACTCTTTCTTTAACAAGCGGCTCTCTGAATTAGTTAGAATACCTCTTTTGCTACATCTACAACAAGAAGTATTAATATGAAAAAAAATACATGGAGATTACCAGTGTGACACATTGGTCTAGTGGACAGGCAAACGCCTGGCATCTGGAAGGTATCGGGTTCGACACCCAGCTAGTGCTTTTTTTTTTTTTTGCTTTTTTTTATTATAAATCTTTGAAAAATAAAAACTGATGTTAAACCCATTTTTATCTCACTCAAAGAGTGATAAAATAATTATTGTTGGTAATGTTGATGTATGGGAAAGGGTTCCAAATCTCAATATGTCAATGGATTCCTCAAATGAAATTGAAAAAAGGGCCTATGGTGAGGGGGGAGCAGCTGAGTGTAGGAAAAACTGTAAGGGAGCCCCTTTGGGGGTCTTTTTTTTGGACTTTTTTGACGCGGTCGTCAGCTAGCTGGCGGTCGTCAGCGTAGCCAGTGGCCGGTAGCGTTAGCCCCAAAGCCATGTCCAATTTTTAAACTACATTACTTTCCTCCTTTTATTCACTCTGTACAGTCCCATGCTATCCTTTTCGAGTCTGTAAACAACTTTACAACATGAATTCAATGATGGGCAAGGTTTTACTTCTCATATGAAAGCGCCCAAACTTCGCGAGGTGATTCAAGCCCAATATGGGCTAACAACTGGCCTGCATACCCGAGCAGAATCATTTTGTGCTCGACAAAGACACACATCCTTGGGTAAAGAGGTCCGATATTATTAATTTTTTTAGTTATATTTTTTCATTGACAGTATACTATTAAATATCAGGAATATTGGATGCTCTGTTTCAAACACAGTCCAGATTGCCGCGCAATGAATTATCTCATGCTTCTTGTCCAAAAACCATATCTAACTGGTTTTTAAAACGGTATCATTTTAATTTCCATTTCCTCCTCAACAAAGGAGAAAATAACATTTGATACTCTTTCTTTAACAAGCGGCTCTCTGAATTAGTTAGAATACCTCTTTTGCTACATCTACAACAAGAAGTATTAATATGAAAAAAAATACATGGAGATTACCAGTGTGACACATTGGTCTAGTGGACAGGCAAACGCCTGGCATCTGGAAGGTATCGGGTTCGACACCCAGCTAGTGCTTTTTTTTTTTTTTTGCTTTTTTTTATTATAAATCTTTGAAAAATAAAAACTGATGTTAAACCCATTTTTATCTCACTCAAAGAGTGATAAAATAATTATTGTTGGTAATGTTGATGTATGGGAAAGGGTTCCAAATCTCAATATGTCAATGGATTCCTCAAATGAAATTGAAAAAAGGGCCTATGGTGAGGGGGGAGCAGCTGAGTGTAGGAAAAACTGTAAGGGAGCCCCTTTGGGGGTCTTTTTTTTGGACTTTTTTGACGCGGTCGTCAGCTAGCTGGCGGTCGTCAGCGTAGCCAGTGGCCGGTAGCGTTAGCCCCAAAGCCATGTCCAATTTTTAAACTACATTACTTTCCTCCTTTTATTCACTCTGTACAGTCCCATGCTATCCTTTTCGAGTCTGTAAACAACTTTACAACATGAATTCAATGATGGGCAAGGTTTTACTTCTCATATGAAAGCGCCCAAACTTCGCGAGGTGATTCAAGCCCAATATGGGCTAACAACTGGCCTGCATACCCGAGCAGAATCATTTTGTGCTCGACAAAGACACACATCCTTGGGTAAAGAGGTCCGATATTATTAATTTTTTTAGTTATATTTTTTCATTGACAGTATACTATTAAATATCAGGAATATTGGATGCTCTGTTTCAAACACAGTCCAGATTGCCGCGCAATGAATTATCTCATGCTTCTTGTCCAAAAACCATATCTAACTGGTTTTTAAAACGGTATCATTTTAATTTCCATTTCCTCCTCAACAAAGGAGAAAATAACATTTGATACTCTTTCTTTAACAAGCGGCTCTCTGAATTAGTTAGAATACCTCTTTTGCTACATCTACAACAAGAAGTATTAATATGAAAAAAAATACATGGAGATTACCAGTGTGACACATTGGTCTAGTGGACAGGCAAACGCCTGGCATCTGGAAGGTATCGGGTTCGACACCCAGCTAGTGCTTTTTTTTTTTTTTGCTTTTTTTTATTATAAATCTTTGAAAAATAAAAACTGATGTTAAACCCATTTTTATCTCACTCAAAGAGTGATAAAATAATTATTGTTGGTAATGTTGATGTATGGGAAAGGGTTCCAAATCTCAATATGTCAATGGATTCCTCAAATGAAATTGAAAAAAGGGCCTATGGTGAGGGGGGAGCAGCTGAGTGTAGGAAAAACTGTAAGGGAGCCCCTTTGGGGGTCTTTTTTTTGGACTTTTTTGACGCGGTCGTCAGCTAGCTGGCGGTCGTCAGCGTAGCCAGTGGCCGGTAGCGTTAGCCCCAAAGCCATGTCCAATTTTTAAACTACATTACTTTCCTCCTTTTATTCACTCTGTACAGTCCCATGCTATCCTTTTCGAGTCTGTAAACAACTTTACAACATGAATTCAATGATGGGCAAGGTTTTACTTCTCATATGAAAGCGCCCAAACTTCGCGAGGTGATTCAAGCCCAATATGGGCTAACAACTGGCCTGCATACCCGAGCAGAATCATTTTGTGCTCGACAAAGACACACATCCTTGGGTAAAGAGGTCCGATATTATTAATTTTTTTAGTTATATTTTTTCATTGACAGTATACTATTAAATATCAGGAATATTGGATGCTCTGTTTCAAACACAGTCCAGATTGCCGCGCAATGAATTATCTCATGCTTCTTGTCCAAAAACCATATCTAACTGGTTTTTAAAACGGTATCATTTTAATTTCCATTTCCTCCTCAACAAAGGAGAAAATAACATTTGATACTCTTTCTTTAACAAGCGGCTCTCTGAATTAGTTAGAATACCTCTTTTGCTACATCTACAACAAGAAGTATTAATATGAAAAAAAATACATGGAGATTACCAGTGTGACACATTGGTCTAGTGGACAGGCAAACGCCTGGCATCTGGAAGGTATCGGGTTCGACACCCAGCTAGTGCTTTTTTTTTTTTTTTGCTTTTTTTTATTATAAATCTTTGAAAAATAAAAACTGATGTTAAACCCATTTTTATCTCACTCAAAGAGTGATAAAATAATTATTGTTGGTAATGTTGATGTATGGGAAAGGGTTCCAAATCTCAATATGTCAATGGAT